>NC_089490.1:314298435-314601465 GCF_036850765.1 Saccopteryx bilineata
GTCTCTCTATTCTTTGCACCAGAATGTCAGGAATGGAAATCATCATAATGTTAAAATGTGCACTGAGGAAAAGAGTGCTTTTCAGCTCTGTTTTCTGAGAAGAAGCTGGGAGAGACAGAAACAATGCCTCCGTCTCCATAGGGGTGAGTATTTTCTCCATAGCTTTCTGTTTACCTCCGCAGTGAAGGAGATTTCTCTCTTTGCGTGAGGGGGTCTCTTTCTCTTTTCTCAAAGTCCAAGATGCCTCATAACCACTTGTTTACAGTCTAATTCACAGCGGAGTTGCTAGTGGTTCAATTAAAACCACTGTTTTATAGATTAAAGATACTAACAGAGCTTCTCCTGCAGAGTAATAACATTATTTTTACGCTTACATTATAAAAAAACCAAAAGAACCTTATTTAATAAAAGACCTTGCCTGCAGGCAAGATTTTGCCCCACTGAATTAGAAGAGAAAGACTAGTGTATGCACTTTATCTTTTTTATTGCTTAATCCTCAGAATCTAGCCCATGAGACATCAGCACATGATCATATTTGGTTAAATGAATTAATGAATATTATACTCCAGTCTTGGATTGTTTAATATACTCTCAACCTAAAAAATCATGTGAGGAGAAATTCAAGCGAAATAACTATAAATGTTTCACAAATCAAAAATATATTGTAAAGTAAAATCTGCATTGCTCAAATGATTAGGATTTTCAAAGTTGTTGTATATGAATGAACCTAAAAAGACACAACAGTTTGTGGTTTCATGACTTGAGATAAAGGATTATAAGAAGAGAGTCAAGTTAATCATGTGATCGTAGGTGTCATATGGGCATTTATGTTCAAGACAGTATCATGAATTGCTGGGTAGTAGCAAATATTTCATTCCAGGGATGAGCATGTTTATCCCCGTCAATTGACACCAGTGACAAGAGTTCTTTACTATCTCCTCTAGTTTCAATCTTTTGATTTTAGTCCTAGACCAAAAACACATAACAACAGTTAAGAGAAATGAGCTATCAGATGTTAAATATATAATGAATGACTTTTCATTGTTATATAACCTTAAAGATATGAGCATAATTTGATGTATACTGTAAATTTCTTATGGAAGGGCTAGGACTATACTTTGAAAAGTATGCAAAGTTTAAGACATGCCTAGTTCATGTTTTAGAAATGTCTGATGTTGATTAGTCACAACTTTCCACTAAACAAGTTCAGTCCCTTTGGTACTTAGTAAATGAAAACTTTTTTAAAAAAAATTTTTATTTATTCATTTTAGAGAGGAGTAGGGGTTGGGGGAAGATCAGGAAGCATCAACTCCCAAATGTGCCTTGACTAGGCATGACCCGGGTTTCTAAACAGCAATCTCAGCATTTCCATGTCAATGATTTATCCACTGTGCCATCACAGGTCAGGTGGTATTTAGTAAATTAAATCAATCTTTATTAATGCTTTATTTGCTTATCTTTTAAAAAAATTTTCTTTTTGTAATATTTTGCTTTTTATCCCTATGATATTGATAACATTTATTGCATTTCAGAGTGATATAATTGATTTATCTAATAGCAATAATTAATATATGAATACTATACACACATCAACAAAATGCTTAAAACATGTTTTGTTTGAATTTTTAAAAAAACCTTCTTAAAGATTTTATTTATTCATTTTAGAGAGGGGAGAGAAAGAAAGAAAGAGAAAGAGAGAAGAGAGGAGGAGCAGGAAGCATCAACTCTCATATGTGCCTTGACCAGGCAAGCCCAGGGTTTTGAACCGGTGACCTCAGCATTCCAGGTTGACACATTATCTATCCTCTGCACTACCAAGGTCAGGTTGTTTTGTTTGAATTTTACTTCATTTATTTCTCAGCCAAATAAATAAAATTTGAATTTGCAAATAAAGAATTTGAATTTTAGAGAAATCAGTTAATTTCCTTGATTACCTGAGCCCTAGTATCTTACTTACAGCAAGAATGTGAACTTCAGAGGCAGACTTGCCTGGTTTTGAATTCTGACAAATAGATGTTTAAGGTTTTAAATTAGTTAATTTATATAAAGCATTCAGACAGTAGCTAGATCATTAAGCATGGACTCCATACATGTCATATTAGTTTTTATTATTTTTTAGTCTTTCCTAATACATCGTGTTAAGACTCACCTAGGGTGCCTAGACTGCAGAGCTGCACCTGCACTGAACTACAATCTTCTTAGAGAATCACTGCTGTACTTCTTCCAATAAATGATAGTTACCTTTTAAAAATTTTTATTATTCCCTTGCAAGAGAGATTGTATTTTGTTTTAACAGGTCCTTTCTTGTTTAACAACATAAATCTTATTTATGCCAGCAAAATGAGTATGGTTAGATTATAATTGCAAGAAAAACTTATAAAATTTAAAATTTGCATAATCTACCAACAGAAAATGGATATTTGCTTGTACTACAATTGAAAAGGTGATATGTACAAAAAAAATCATAAGAAATTTCAAGAAATCTGAGCCAATCTGCATGATTTACTAAATAGCTCACACTCACTCAGTACGTGCTGACTGTTGCCCCTACATGCCTAGCATTGTTTTTTGCAGAGATGAGTAACAAAGCCCAGACTCCTGTACTCATGCCATATAAACAATGAAATGCTTATATTTAAGAATTAATACTGAATTAAGTATTTTATTAATAAAAATAAATTTTTAATAGCTATTGATCTAGTCTGTAGGTAAATTATAGAATTGTTGAGCTGTCTATAGGAAATGTTTTGAAATGTCTTCCAAATTAATACTGATTATATAAGACCATGAAATGATTTTGCAATGGATTTTCTTATACAATACAGGGCTACATTTCAAGGATAATATTCATATCATTAATAACAACTATTATTTACATTTTGTTTATGATGACTCAGCCAGTGTTCAGCACTTTTCATAGATGTACTCAATTAATCTTTCAAAAACAGCTGTATGAGGAAGGTAGTATTATTATCTCCATTTGGCATGTGAGGCTGAGGGTCAGGGAGAGGAGCAACCCAAGGTCAGGCAGATACAGGAGGTAAAGTCAGGATATAATTCAGGTAGACTTGCAGGTAAATTCACTGTGCTCTAACAATTTTGTTACATCTAAACTAGCATTTAAATGATGACTAGATTTCAATGTAGTTGAGTACCATGAAGCTAGATGCTGCTGTATTTTCTGAAATTAATTTTGTCTTTTGACCTATACCTTATAGTTTCAATTATATAATAGAGTGGTAAGATTTTTAATCCTTTACACACACACACACACACACACACACACACACACACAGCCAGAAGCTGTTTTACCTTTCTTTAGTTCAAGTGCTGGCATATTTTGAATAGTACAATTAAATAATACTTTAATACTGTGCCTGAACAAAAGCTATTCAATATAACTTGAAAATGACTTTTAAGAAGAAACATATGGATAAAAAAGGAAGCTTTGCAACATTTTGGATGAGCAGCTGTTCTAGTTGATTGAATCCTTCCTTGGGATGACCGTTATTGAGTCTTTGTACGTCCGCACTGGCATGATGCTTCCTCTGGAAGGAATTCAGAATCATCCAAATGAATAAAAAGAGATCTATCTGTGTGCAATTGGATAATTCCCAGTGTAACAGCTGTGTGGGGCTGACTGAAAGTGACTCTGGAAATGGGGAGATTGTGTGACTTTTTGTTCCCTTAATTTTGTATTTAAACTTTTCCAAGTGTTGGAATGGCATACATTAACTTGTTTATGTTAGAGGAGTGCAAAATACCTCTTAATCCATGACAATGGTAACATTAATACCTATATATATTTTTAATACTTATATTTAGGGAAAAAATAGTGAAAAACATTTCTCCCTAAAACATTTTACTCTTGATTGTTTTTCCAGGGAAGTATAGCATTATAAAGGTAAAAACATATGATTAAGTATAAAAATATCTCAATTTTAAGCTCATTTTTTACTAAGGTGGGCAAAGATTGTTTTGAGCAGCTACTATGAGAAAGGTATTGAGTTGAGTATTGATATAACTTTACATTTATTATTTCACTAAATCCACTCAGCCCCTAACTGACTAAGCAGCCAGTGAGTGATGTCAGAACCCAAACCTGAGCCAGTTCTGTTTGAAGTCTAAGCCCTTTGCACTTCCCATAGCACATTAGAGTCGCTCTTCCTGTTTGTCAACAGTCATGCTGGGCTTGTGTAGAGGAAGAATGGGAGTCCTTACTGTGATCTGAGAAAGACACAAAAATCTACCTACAAGAGTGCTTAAATCCATACCCCCTTCTTCACTGGATTCAGTCTTTATTGGATTCATTGGATTGAGTGTTTCTCAAACTTGAGAAATCACAGATGCAAAAGTGTATCTTCAGACCTCCAGGACCTCACAATCTAAAGTGAGAAACAACTAGTTTTAAAAACTAAACCCTATGTCTTTACTTTATGGTTTGACATCAATGTAAGGAAGAATAAAAATTCACATGTTGACAGAAACACTGAAATCATGCACTACTCGGTTGTAAGTTGATATTTAAGAAGGCTTTACTAATTTTATGTTATTATTATTTCAATGAAAGCTCACTTTTTAAAAGTCATAAAAACTTGAGAATTTCTTAGTATGAAAACATTGGTGTTGGGCAAGTGAGTTTGTAAAATTTGTATTTTTTGTTTGCTCACTTTAATTGTTACAAAATGGCACTGGGCAGCACTAGGTATATGTGGTGTGTGAAATTACAAATTACCTTCCTGTTTGGGAAGGGCCATTGTTTTGCTAATGTTTGCTGGAGGAGGGGTTTTCACACCAGAGAGTTTTGAAAAGAGAGAGAAAAAGGAGAAGAGGTAGGAAAGAAGCCATGTTTGGAGAGTGAGAACAGAGATGTTAGGCAGATATGTTACTTTATGCTCACTCTGTTAAAGATGACTGCTGCCCACATGGGGCAGTTGATTACTTTCATGCTTGGGAAGGGGCTTGGTTACACTAATGTATATTGGAAGAGGGCTTTTACACCAAAAAGTTTTAAAAAGAGGAGCTAGGAGACTATTTGAGAGAGAGAGAGAGAGAGAGACCATGTGGAGAGAGAAGGAAGAGGAGCTCATATTGTAGTAGGGCAGAGAGGTCACGTGGAGGAGGGGAACCAGCCAAAATGGTGGAATGCGAAGGAGAAGTCAGTTTGTGCAGGAAACAGAGATGGGGAACAGAGGTGAATAAGACTGGTGAGGGTCTTTGATTATAAGAAAAAACCAGAAAAGGTCAGTGGCTTTGGAAGCCCTGAATGGAAAGGGAAGTGTTTTCCCACTGTGTGTATTTTCTTGCCCATTGGTTGTGTTAAGCCTAATCCGGAGGGACTTGAAACATTGAAGACATGAACAAAATCCGTCGATTCCACACCAGAGTTTTATTGTCTAGTTTGGCCAAGTGGCGGCAACTCCGACAGAAATCTGAGGGAGAGCGCGCTGGCCCTTTGCTCTACCTAGTTTTTATAGTTTTGCAAGTGGGAAGTACAGAAGCAAAAAGCAATTAGGTGCCTTTTACCACTATTGGTTATAGTCATATGTCCTTTAACATGATAGGACCATGTTCAATTTGCAAGCCATACATCATTTTGGAGAAAACAAAATTTACAAGTCAACACTATGGCAGAAAGATGTCTCTTTACATATTAAAAGGCATTCCTATATTCTCTAATGTTTATCCGCCATCTCTCTGTCCAGAGTCACACACATTAACCATATGCATTCACATAGGAGGAATAGTTTCCGTGGGGACAAATACCCGCAAATGGCTCATTACTATAAGAAAAGGTTTATTTTGGCTTTTCTCTCCCTGCACCTGGCTAGCCATTCACCCCTTTCCCCACAGGTGTGGTGGAATGTCTGGGAATCCATGTTTTCCTTTCCTTTGCATTTACAATACAATGCCAAGGGCCATCCTGGTTTTAGGCCAATCACACAGTACAGAGATTATTCTCAAAATTTCTCTTCATACCTTAACCCAAATTAATAAAAATGTTCTTCAAGCCTCTTAAAATATTAATATTAATTCTGCAGCTTTTGGTACTTTACAACACCTGCAGCTGAAGTGGCGCAGTGGCTCTTCAGTTGCAAGGAGAAATAAAGAGGATGGCTCACCAGTTTTTGGCTCCACTGTTTCTTTACAATCTGTCCTAATTAAATGTGAACCTAAACCTGCACGGACCAGGTGGCTGTGATGGTGGCCGTGGCTACTGGCTTTACAGGAGAGAATGTAGAGTGCTGAAGAAGAAGCCAGTTTGTGCAGAGAAAGGAGGTGTACAGATGGGGAGCCAGGGGTGAGGGGTTTTTGTGAGCTCCAATGAGGCTGGTGGGGCCTTTGATTCTAGGAGGGACCAGATTAAATTCTCCCGGTTATGAAACCAGAGAATGTGTCAGGGCTTTGGAAACTCTGAATGAATGAAAGGGAAGTGTTTTCCCTGTGTGTTTGCTCATCAGCTGGTGCGAGACTGTACTAAAGGAATGGCCCACCATTTTTTGACTCCACTGTTTCTTTACCATCTGTCTGAATCCAATCAGAACCTGCATGTACATGGCCACAATGGTGGCTCTCTCTGGCCATACAATTGAGGTATAGAATTTTGTTTCTAATAATTCTGTTAATATAACAGACATATTTTGGTAGATTACATATTTTGTCAGAATCATTCAGTATAAAGCACTGATTAATTTGTGAGGTTATTAAACATCTAGAGCAGTCCTGAGGGAAGGAAGCATGTGGCAGATAAGTTTCCCCATGGGAAAGAAGTCAAACCTACCTGTGCAGGTGGAGGGTTATTGATACCAGAACTGATAAAAGGACTCAGAACCAGGTATAGCTCTTGTGACTTGATTATAACTGGTCTTAAGTTCACCAAGGGGAACAGTTTACAGTCTTTCACCTATGATTTGGAAAACACAGTTTTCCTATGTATCTTCTTCTGCTTCATATTTGTTGATTTTACAGTTAATAAGAGGGTGCAGTCTCATCTTTAAGCAAAAATTCCTTAAAATCTAATATCCATTTAATAAATGGAGCTGTACAGAAAAAAAAATGCCTCCCTTTTTGTAGGGCGGGGAGATACTCTTTTTATCATTTTTTCTCGGCCACCTGCAAATGATTTACCTTTGCGCTCCCTGGAACTTTAGAGTGAGCAGAGGTTGTATGGTATATTAATGCCTCTCTGATTCTTGGGGGGTATTATAACTGATTTTTAAAAGAACTGCGGGTTGGGTTAAACCTAGCTATAATGGAAAGAATGTCAATGAAGAAATTATTGTTTTTGTCTCTAGGAACTAAAACTAATTTATAATTTTATTTTTCATAAAGAATAAAATAATCACTAATATAAAAAGAATTGTACCTCCCAAAATTGAAAAACAAAAATAAAAAAAAATTAGATGTGCAATTTACTTTTCTAGAAACTTCCTTTTTAAAATAAAAACAACATTTAGATTCTAAATCGTGGAAAAGAACTGTAGTATGAATGTACGACTAAAGGCAGTAGCAGAACCAGGAGATCCACAGCTAAGATGCCCTCGTTACAGCAATGGAAGCATTGTATGATGGTATTTCAGATTGTAATATAGTGCCATAGAAACTCCAGGGAAACAAAATAATGATGAAAGAAATCACAAGGAAAGCAGGTATCATGTCTGACTAATGTTAACACTTCCAAAGGGTTTGTGGCAAAAGTAAAATTTAGAAAAGATACCAGTAAATGTCAATTTAAAAATCCTTCTAATTAAATCAGTACAAAGCTCAGAAATTATTAGCAATTTGAATGTAGATTGAACTTTGAAACTGATCTAAAAATTAAATTAGTTTTTTTTACTCTTCACTGTTTTAACTTGAGTCAAACTTAATGGCTACTGATGACATGAATTAGATAATGTTGACATGAATTAGATGTTGAACTTTCAGTTGTGATATATCAATGTGGAAAACAGAAGTAAGACAAAGCAGTGTTTTGTTGTTTTTCTTTCATCATTTTACATTGTTCAAATCTATAGAAATAAGATGCTTACTTTTTGGAAGGCATGCAAAGAATGCTAGTGTTTTGAGTGTACCTAGCTCTTGCAGACTAAAGTGTATAATTTTTCATACTTATTTTTTCTTTTTTTATCTTATAAAACTTTTAATAGAAATTAACACATCCATGTGGAAATAATAAGAACAAAAACAAAAAGACATTACTCCTAGTGAGGTTTTCAACTTTCAACAATAACAAATTTTGCCCTCAGTTTATGTCTACATTCAAGTTTTTTAAATCTTGTAATATTTATAGTTTTGTTATTGTTGGGTTTTTTTTGTATACAATGCCTAGAAATGAAATAAGATTCATATATCTGTGTGGGACACATTGGGAGCTAAATTTATTTTTCAGTAGAGTGGAGAATCTGTGAATTGGTCTTTGTGACTACAAATCTTATTGACAGACATAGATACTATATGGTTTGCAATGTGAATAATATTCCCACCCTACCAAATAGAGGTTATAAATAACCTATTGGATTATGAGCTATCCTAGGTTCCTGGAATATTTCATGTTTCTGTTATTCAAATCTGTATTTTCTTCTTCTTCAAACAACAGAGCCTCTGTCGTACATCAATCATAAAGGTATTCTATAAACTTGGCTTTCTTTTTTTTTCTTGGTAGGTAATAAAGTCTATATTCTCAATAATGAAATTTTAGATAACAAAATCTGAAAAGCTTTTAAAGCAAAGGGGAAGACTACACAAGAGGAGACCCATGGAGCAAGCAGTCAGGGTAGACAAAAGACACTCATCTCTGAGAACTAGCCTGCACTCTGTAATACCATTATCCTAATAGTTTTGTTCTTTTAAGCAATTCCTTGAGAAGTTGATAACCCATTGAAATCAGGCACCCTATAGCTTTCAAAAAAATTCTGAATTGAAAGGCACAATATATAAATGGGAGCTATTGTATATAAAAGTGAACATTATTCTTCTATAGAAAGCTTACTATGATCATATAAACGCAGCATGAACTGAGATCTATACACTGTAACACTGATGGGCTTTCTAAAAATATGTTTGATTGGTATTCTTAAATCTCTCCCTTTTATTCAGTGTTTTAAAGATTTTGTTTATATTCACTTAATAAAACTGGAAAGTCATTTATCACAGATGTGTACACTCATATGTTTAGGAATTTCATTACAGCATACACTGTTTCTCTTTCCCAAAAATTTACACTGAAATAGTTAAGAAAAAAAAGAAGGCTTCTAAAACCATGAATGAAAATAACATAAGGAGACCTTTGCCTTCAGTTCTTCAGGCAAGCAGAATTCCTTACTAAATCTGGGCCTCAATTGAATTCTATTTTCTAGAAATTTGGAATAAAAACTAAGACCTAACTTTCTTTAGTCTGGCTTAGCCTTATGAATCAATGTGTGTGGAGGGACTGACTTAATTTGAAATATGGGAAACTATGATATGATTGAAAATGTGAATAAAGCAGTAGAGCATACTATGGCCTGGCCTGGCAGCTTTTCACTTCTTGATCCCTTTCCCTTCCTGAATTCTCTCTGTATTCTTGTTCTCGGGATTATAAACATGCTTGTATGCCAACTATCGTTGTTTCCTGTTAGGTTCAAGTGAAGAGTTTGAGAAACTAATGTGTTTGTTCACTGTTATAAACAATGATGAATATCTTAACTCAATGAGCATATTTTACTGTGACACCATACAAGTTGTTGATCACTGATTCACTCTTTAGTAGTCATATGACTTAGGGCAACTTTCTTAGCCTCTCTGAGACTGTTTCTTCATCGTTGAAATGGGAAAATAATAATTTTATGTTGGAATTGTTAGATACTATTCATAAGACGCTAACTTGATCTGTGCTGTAGGATTCAATAAATAATACTCATTTTTCTCATTAAATAATTAAAAACATATTGTATTTACACTAAATTTTTGGTATTAGTATTCATGCAAATTTCAGGTTATTTTGAAATTTGAGAAATTCTGACAAGTGATAACTCTCAATGCAGGCTTTGATCTCTATTGCTAAATTTTTAAAAGTAATTTTGTACAATAGAACTTGTGTAAATTAATATTATGAACAATAGTTAAGAAGGCTCATTTTCTGTTAAAGCTAGGTATCATTATTAGCAAAGATCTTTACTGATTTGATATGTGTAGTATTTCATCTTAACTGGTTAATATGAAGCTGAAAATACTACATATATCTGTTGTCCTGTTATATAATGTTCTCATTTATTGACATGTCTATATATTTTGATCCAGGGATGTGTTTGGTTAGAATAGTTTAGCCTTATAAATTTTAACATCTGGGAAGGAGGCACCTGCTTCCTACCAACCTCTCTTCTACCAGTCAATAATCTTAATTTTTTTGTTAGCCTTAAATACTAATACTACTTTAAGATATTTGCTTTTTTGAGGAAACCAATTCTTGAAATTAGGTTGTAACTTTTTCTCATTTCTTCAATTTCTGATTTTATCTGTATTATTTTATATTTCCAGTTTTTCTTCTGTGCTGTTGTTTCGTAATGTAGTGGATTATATATGTAAGTAAGTTGTTTTAATCTTTTGCTCTTTACAAAAATATTTAAGGCTGATTTTACAACTCAGTATAGTTCTGATTCATCTTTTAGGTTTTATTAATTTTGTTTTCTTTTTATTATTTTTGATAGTTTGACACTGAATTTTTTATTTACTTTTTGCCATAATTTTTTTATGACAGAGACAGAGAGTCAGAGATAGGGACAGACAGACAGGAAGGGAGAGAGATGAAAAGCATCAGTTCTTCGATGTGGCACCTTAGTTGTTCATTGACTTCTTTCTCATATGTGCCTTGACTTGGGGACTAGAGCAGAGTGAGTTACTCCTTGCTCAAGCCAGCGACCTTGGGCTCAAGATAGTGACCTTGATCTCAAGTCAGCGACCATGGGGTCATGTCTATGATCCTACGCTCCAGACAGTGACCTTGCGCTCAAGCTGGTGAGTTCGTACTCAAGCCGGATAAGCCTGTGCTCAAGCCAGTGACCTCAAGGTTTTGACCCTGGGTCCTCCATGTCCCAGTCTGACACTGTATCCACTGTACCACCACCTAACCTGGTCAGGCCACAATTTTTTTCAGCATATTTTGATTTTATAAATTAACATGAACTTTGATTTATACACTGTTTTTGCTATTAATGTATATATTTCTATATACTATATTAGCAAATATAGCTTCTACAATTTTTTTGAACTATTAATTTTCATTGTATATAAGACTTACTATAGAGCCCGCTTAAAAATATTCTATAAAAATTTATAAAAGAAAATAAAAGTATGTATATTTTTTCTTGTGAAATAATTTTGTTTTTTAAACAAAATACATTATTTTATTCAAATCTCTTATTTTTAAATTTATTGTCTTTGTTAAAATCAAGAGTAATATTTTAAACTTTTTCTGTTTATTTATAGCTTTCTCATTATATCATATATATTAAATTGATGTTGCATTATATCCTTGATAAACACTATGGTTTTAGATATGAATTATGAATTCAATTAGTATAAAAATGGTTGACTTAAATTTTTGAGGCTAATTGATTGCTTTACATAATATTACTATATACCTGTTATTTTTTGGTGGGTTTCCTAAATAGTTGCTCAACTCTTTTTTATTTTAGATTTATCTCTTTTTTTCTTACTTTGGTCTACTATCTTGAGAATGCCCAAATTTCTTTATTTAAAAACTTTATACATGCTTCTCTTCCACTTTCCTCCTACTTGTGCCTTGAGGGTCTTAACTCTTCATTTAAATGATGATTTCTCACATCACTGCTTAAGAAAAGACCAGTCTTTAATTTCCAAATAAGGTCACGTGTCTCCATTAAGATTTCTTTCAGTGCCTTGCACTTGAAAGATGGTGCAATTTCAATAGCAAACACAGAGAAAAGCATATTTAAAGAATGGTCAATTATTCTAATACAAAAATGAGGAGAAAAAGTAATAAAGGGAGGTGAAGGAGGGAATGGGATAGGGATTTATTCAGCAATGAATGGGTAGGTCAAAATTCCCTGCAGCTTTATTATTACTCATGCATATTAATTTCTGCACTTGTCTGCATTATTAAAAATTTTTTTGCATGTTTGATTTGATCTATGATGTTTGTCTCTCTCGTTTTAACTTACTGAGTTGAAAGCTTAGTTCATTTGTATTCAACTTCCTTGTTTTATAATATTGTCTTCACAGCTATGAAATTTCTTTTCAGTCCAACTTTAGTTACATTCCACACATTTTTTTTTAATTTTTATTTGGAAATAATTTTAACTTCTAGAAATGTTTGAGAATAAAAATAAGAAAAAGCCACATACCTTTTGCACATATTAACATATTGTTAATATTTTACACATACAAATACACAAATCTGTAATCTATCTACTTTCCTACTTACATATCTACCTACTTATCTATTTATATAATATACACATTGTATATATTCCATGGGCAATACACATTTTTTTTCTGAAGCACAATGCATAAATCATGACCCTTTCTTTACTCCTAATAATCACTTTTGTGTCTATTTTCTAAGAATTACCAAAATAACATATGCAAGTTGTGTAAAGCCATATCTGGTTTATTTAAAAATGTTAATTATAACTTCTTAGCAGAACTTGTTGATAAAAAGAGAACTGGCACTTTAGCATGAGCCCATATAAAGATAGGGATTTGGAAATTATTCAGATCAAAATTATAGTTAGAGCAAAGGCAAAAATAGCACTGACTCCAGTGAGAGGGTTAAGAGAGCAAAGCTGAGTAGCAGTAAGGGCTGAATGTGGAGAATACTACACAGGATAAGTTGTATAAGGCAGTGGTCCCCAACCCCTGGGCCACGGACCGGTACTGGTCCGTGGGCCATTTGATACCGGTTCGCAGAGAAAGAATAAGTAACTTACATTATTTCCGTTTTATTTATATTTAAGTCTGAATGATGTTTTATTTTAAAAAAATGACCAGATTCCCTCTGTTACATCCGTCTAAGACTCACTCTGGACGCTTGTCTCAGTCACGTGATACATTTATCTGTCCCACCCTAAAGGCTGGTCCATGAAAATATTTTCTAACATTAAACCAGTCCGTGGCCCAAAAATGGTTGGGGACCACTGGTATAAGACACAGACACCACGCTGCACTGAAGATGACAATGGAAACACAATGTTTTGAAAAGAAACACAGAACAGTTTCAGATACACTTTGACTAAAGTCAGACTACTCTGGTAGTTCATGAACTTGATACCTTCATAGAAGTTATGATATAGGTTTTACTGCACTTATTTTCTCTTGTGTATGTGTTACATTGTAATGTTCTTGGTTGCTTTTGCTTGCCTGCCAAATATTACCACCCCCAGTTTATTCTCCATTCGGTGTTAGTGTATATTTCTGAAACAGAAACTTGATCATGTCAGTACTTTACTTTAAAATAAATATTGGCATCTTGTTACCCAGGGCATAGAATCCAGATTCTTAGGTAGGGCTAACACAATTCAACATTATCTGTCTCATCTGTTCTAAACAAAGTCATCAGTCCATTCTCTTTGCCAGTCATTTCCCATTCCCTCTCTTCCTGAGCTTAATGAGTTATTTAACCATTTGCATGACATATATTCTTGTACACACTGTTTCCTCCAAGATACACCCTCTTCCTCTACTTTAATTTGAAATCTTTTAGTGATTTTTAAGATGTACTCAGTTCAAATGTTATCCTCTCTGAAGCCTCCCTGACTATTTAAACACAATAATCTGCCTACTCTGTACCTCTGCATAGTCTTGTGTATGCCTCAATTAGAGCATGATTTACATTATCTAATGCTTATCTGCAAAGGTACCATTAATACAATATGTTTCATCTACATTTCACCTGCATGTCATTTCATTTCACCACCTACCATTTCATTTTATTTAATCTTAATAAACATCTATTATGTGTTACTCAGTGACTGAGATCTGAGGAGTCAGAATAAGGTCCAATTCTTACCTATTAGCTCACAGTTCCCTTACTAAACTTAAGCTTCTCAAGTTATGAAGCTACATCCCAGAAAATGTGGACAACTCACCATTTATGTTGAAACTTACCTTTCCATGTCTTCCCTTTAGTCATTCAATTTCCTTTCTCTGGCATGTCTTCCCTCTTCTCTTGTTGAAAGCCTACATTAACTTTTTAGGCACCAAATCAAATTCTACCCCCTCCTTGGGGTCCATTCTTAGTCCCAAATCTGATATGGGATTTTCTTCCTTTGACTCCAAAATTTTCATTGTAATTCCTTTATGTTACTTACTTAGTGTTTTATTTGTTTGTTTAAGTGTAGGAGAGGTGGTAATGAGACAAACTGCTGCATGCACCCTGACTAGGATCGACCTGGCAACCCCACCTGAGGCTGATGCTTGAGTACTGAGCTATTTTTAGCACCTGGGCTGACACGGTCTAATGGAGCTATTCTCAGCACCTGGGGCCACGTTCAAACCAAATTAGCCACTGGCTGAAGAGAGGGGAAAAGAGAGATAAGGGGGAGCAGAAGGGGGAGAGAAGCAGATGGTTGCTTTTCCTGTGTGCCCTGACGGGGAATTTAACTTGGGGCATTCATATGCCAGACTGATGTTCTATTCACTGAGCCATTGGGCCAGGGCCTTAGTGTGCTTTCTTTACAGTGATTTGTGCTCTGTTTCCTCATTGCTATCAAAATTTATGGTTTCTGTTCATATTCATCTACTATAACACAAATAACTGATCTACAAACATTTGTTTTAGTTTAATGACAACTTATTTAAGAAAGTCTATAATCCCATTCACCAAAGTATCACTTATTATGGCTATTTGAAGCATTTATTCATAGAAATTATTGGGTTTATTCCTTTTTTTCTTCAAGACTCTGGGTATGATTTACTTCTTTTCTTTTTTAAAATATTTTTTTTCACATTAAAACTTAAGCCATACTTTGACTTTCTAAAGTGACATATGTAGTTTCTAATTGTTGTTTACTTAGTATTCAAGTGGTCATTCCTTAATGCCTGATTTCATCACTTTATCATCTCTAGTTGTAAAACCAATTTTTTATTTTTAAAGCCTGCTAATGCTACTAATTTTTATGCTAATAGCATCCTTTCTTTATCCACAGATGATGTTTTTTCGAAGACGACTTTGTTTTTCTTCAATAAAAATGCATTTAGAAGAAATCTGGCACATGCATATGTTTGACTTTCAGTATTAAACTTGGCATTACCTCCTGGGGCTGGCAGTCCCCACTATGCTTGCCTTGTTGTCCTCATTAAGTGGTCTAGTGGTACAGCCAACACCTGTGACCACACAAAAGACCATACACAGCAGCTGCCGGACTCAGACGCCCATGCTGAAATAAATTTCTAAAGCTGAAATATTTGGAACTCTGACTGTTTTTTTTTTTTTCTGTTGAATCTTTCAGGAACTGTTGGAATTTTTGAGTGCTACATAATGATATATATTAAATGTACGGGTCTTGATTATTTCATAATCTTCTTTGGCTCTCTCTGATTCAAATGAGTGGTGGAGGACCTCATTGGCATTATAACATAGTGGTTGAAAACAGATATTGAAGTCAGCCTGCCCTGCTATGAAGCCTAGGTCTGCCAATTATTTGCTGTATGATCTTGGACAAGTTTTTTTTTTTAACTCCTAGAGGTATTCATTTTCTCATCTGTAAAATGAAAGTAATATTACCTATCTCAGAATGCTGTAAAGATAAAATGAGTTTATGTAGGTAAAGCTTTTAGAACTATACCTACATATGGTAAGCACTATGTAATGGCTTGCTATTATTATTAAACTATAAATTCTGGCCTGTCCAGATGATGGTGCAGTGGATAGAGCATCGGACTGGATGCAGAGAGCCAAAGTTTGAAACCCTAAGGTCACTACCTTGAGAGTGGGCTTATCCAGCTTGAGTATGGACTCACCAGAATGAGCACGGGGTTGCTGGCTTGAGCATGGGATCATAGACATGACCCCATTGTCACTGGCTTGAAGCCCAAGGTCACTGGCTTGAGCAAGAAGTCACTTGCTCTGCTGTAGCCTCCCAGTCAAAGCACATATGAGAAAGCAATCAATGAACAACTGAGGTGCCACAAAGAATTAATGCTTCTCATCTCTCTCCCTTCCTCTTTGTCTGTTCTTATCTGTCCCTCTCTCTGTCTCACACGCACAAAAAAAGACGACTATAAATTCTGAAAACACATCAAGTATGACTTGAAAGTAACTTTTATATAATATAATCAGCAACTTTCATTATTCATAGCTTTCTTTTTTCATTTTTGTTTGTGGCATATGTTTCTTTTTTTAAAATATTTGATTCATTTTACTGAAGGCTTTTTTTTTTAGATTTATTTATTTATTTATTGTATTTTTCTGAAGTTGGAAACGGGGATGTAGACAGACTCCTGCATGCGCCCGATCGGGATCCACCCGGCACGCCCACCAGGGGGCGATGCTCTGCCCATCTGGGGCGTTGCTCTGTTGCAACCAGAGCCATTCTAGTGCCTGAGGCAGAGGCTATAGAGCCATCCTCAGCACCCAGGTCAACTTTTGCTCCAATGGAACCTTGGCTGTGGGAGGGGAAGAGAGAGACAGAGAAGAAGGAGAGGGGGAGGGGTGGAGAAGCAGATGGGCGCTTCTCCTGTGTGCCCTGGCTGGGAATCGAACCTGGAACTCCTGCACGCCAGCCTCTACCACTAAGCCAACCAGCCAGGGCTATTTACTTATTTTTTAGAGAAACAGGTGAGAGGGGGGGAGAGAGAGAGAGAGAGAGAGAGAGAGAGAGAGAGAGAAATAGGGGAGGAGCAGGAAGCATCAACTCCTATATGTGCCTTGACCAGGCAAGCCCAGGGTTTTGAACCGGTGACCTCAGCATTCCAGATTGATGCTTTATCCACAGCATCACCACAGATCAGGCTTATATGCTTCTTGTTTATTCAAAAATAATGCATAAGAGTGATGGAAAATATATATATTGGGCTTATGCCTAACCCTGGTGAATTTAGAAGAATACATATTAGAGGTTTTCTTCTGTTTTAGAATATTTTAAGAACATACTATACCACTTATTTATAATCACAAGTTTTAAATGTTAAAATAAAAAAAACATTTTTTTTCTTAGTTCAAGTATAAACAACTAGATAAGTGACAAGGACGTCAGATACTCCATAAATCCCATGCATGTTAGATACTAAGCACTCCCAGTTATTTGTTCCCAGGTCACAGGAACTCCAGACCAACACATCCCTTGTGATAACTATTAGATGACTGTGCATGCTCCAGTTTTTTATTGCGTTCATTATCACTTTTGCCAATTTTTAAATTCATTTATAAAATTTTATTTGACACATATGTATGGTGCATCTTCTGTGTGTCAGGTACAATTATAGACCTTGGGGTACAGACAGCAGTGAATAAATAAAAAATATGCCCCATTGTAATGAAGCCCATGTTAAGTAAGTAAAATATATAAAATGTAATGAATGTAGGATGGTGAAATGTGCTAGAGAAAACAAAGCAGTAAAGGAGAAAGGAGAATAAGAGGGAGAATGGAAGTTGTCAGAGAGGGTCTCACTGACAAGATGACATTAAGCAGACATGTGAACAAGAGGGAGTGAGGTCTTCTTATATCTACAGAGAGTATTCCAGGCAGAGCATGGCACATGACAGAATGCACCTGGCAGGCCATCATAAGAACTGTGCTTTTACATTGTGTGAGTGGGAAGCCGTTTGGTAGCTTTGGGGGAGGGGGTGTTTAAGAAGGTCATTCTGGCTTCTGTGTTGAGAAGATACAGATCGGTTAAGGACAGAAGCTGAGAAATCAGTTCAGAGGCTATCGTAATAATCCAGCTTAGGGATGAGGATGCTTCTACCCTAGATCTATTTTTTTTAATTAAGCTAGTAAGTACCTAAGTCATCAAACAAAACTGAGCCATATGCGCAGACCCAATTAAAATTTGAAAATAAGTCTAAATTCATCCCAAAATTAAAAGTGTAGTACAATTGTTCCAAGTTTAATTTTCAGAGTCCATATCTATTACTTAGTTAACATAAAATATATGGCAGTATAAAACAAACACAAGACTTTAAAGATGACTTATGATAAGTAAAAACTCATAATTTGTAAAGTTTTACTTTAACCACTAGGCATACATAAACAGAAAAATATTTCTAAATGCCTTTGGGAAAAAATCCCTCCCACCGAATACATCTTTTGTATACAGGCAAACAAACAATTAGCATTAAGCATGTTCTCTAGTTTGATGCTGTGCATTAAAGACTTTGATCAGGCCTTGATTTTAGTGTACCATCAAGAATGGGAAATCAGCCTGACCAGGTGGTGGCTCAGTGGATAGAGCATTGATCTGGGAGGTGAAGTACCCAGATTCAAAACCCCGAGGTCGCTGGCTTGAGTACAGCCTTAACCGGCTTGAACATGGGGTCGCCAGCTTGAGCATAGGATCATAGACTTGTCCCCATGGTCACGGGCTTGAGCCCAAAGGTGGCTGGCTTGAAGCCCAAGGTTATTGGCTTGAGCCCAAGGTCACTGGCTTGAGCAAGGGATCACTGGCTTGACTATAGTCTCCAGCTCAAGGCACATATGAGAAAGCAATCAATTAACAACTAAGTTGCTGCAACTATGAGTTGATGCTTCTCATCTCTCTCCCCTCCTGCTTGTCTGTCCCAGTCTGTCCCAATCTGTCCCTCTGTCTCTCATTTAAAAAAGAAAAAAAGAAATGGAACTCACACCTGTCAGCATGGCTATCATCAATAAGTCCACAAACAATAAGTGTTGGTGAGAGTGTGGAGAAAAGGGAACCCTAGCATAGTGTTAGTGGGAATGCAGAGTGGTACACCCATTTTGAAAAGCAGTATAAAGTTATCTCAAAAGTTAAAAATTGAACTGCTTTTGACCCAGTTACCACACTTCTGAGAATATATTCTAAGAATTCCAAAGCACAAATTCAAAAGAATATGTACATCCCAATGTTCATTGCAGCATTGATTATAATAGCCAAGCTCTGTAAACAGCCCAAATGTGCATCAGTATGTGAGTGGACAAAAAAACTACATCTACAAGACAGAATACCACATGTCCTTTTGCAACAACATAGATGGACATAGATTATGCTAAGTAAAATAAGTCAGTCAAAGAAAGACATGTACCACGTGATTTCACTCACATGTGGAATCTAATAAACAAAATGAACTAACAAGCAAAATAGAGACAGGCTCATACATAGAGAGCAGGCTGACAGCTGTCAAGGGTGGGCAGGGTGAGGGAGGTGAAAGGATAGAGAGAAATAAAAGGACAAACAGAAACTGTTATGGACATAGACAACAGTGTGGCAATTGCTGAGAGAGGGGAGGTGAAGGAAAGCATGGGGATGATAAACGGAGATGCACAGATGAACAGACTTGACTTGGTGTAGTGGGGGGTGAACACAGTGCAGCGCACAAAGATGTCTTGTGGAGTTGAAAACTTGAAACTTGTATTATTATGTTAAGTATTGTCACCCTAATAAATACAATAAAAAGAAAAAGGAACATATTTTGTAAATAAGAAGGCTGAGTTCTATTTATCCAGTCAGTAATTGAAAGGAATATTTCACTATTATTGGTAAAGGTAGGAAAACCAAGAATCTGTTAAGGCAGTAAGGTGTCAGGTGCAAGCACCTGTATCCATGATATGGATTTATAGTACTACAGTATTTCCATGGTACTCATATTCATACTTTTACTTTATAAATATTTATTGAGTTACTTTATTGAATAAGTTTAAAAAGCTTTTTTTTGCCCTGGTGGGTTGGCTCAGCAGCAGAGCATCGGCCCGACGTGCAGGAGTCCCGGGTTTGCTTCCCAGTTAGGGCAAACAGGAGAAACGCCCATCTGCTTCTCCACCCTTCTCCCTCTCCTTCCTCTCTATCTTTCTCTTCCCCTCCCACAGCCAAGACTCCATTGGAGCAAAGTTGGCTCCTGGTGCTGAGGATGGCTCCATGGCCTCCACCTCAGGCACTAGAATGGCTCTGGTTGCAGCAGAGCAACACCTCAGATGGGCAAAGCATTGCCCCCTGGTGGGCATGCTGGGTGGATTTCTGTCAGGTGCACGCAGAAATCTTTCTCTCTGCCTCCCTGCTTCTCACTTCAGAAAAAAAAAAGCTTTTCTTTTGTACTTTGAAAAATTTGGTTTACTTAGCAAAGAAAGCATACATAAAATGAGCACATATTTAAGTATTTTTTTTATATAAAATGATTCAGTTGAAGAAATCAATTTTCAATGAAGGGTCTAAGTAAGTCAAAGGTTGGCAATCTTCTGTAATGGGTTAGGTAGCAACTATTTCAGCCTTCTCGGGCCATAGAGTCTCTGTTGCAACTACTCAACTTCCCCTCTGTGGTCTGAAAGTAGCCACAGATGACATCAATGAATAAGTGCACCTGTGTTCCCATAAAACTTTGCAAAAAAAAAATGTTCGCCAGATTTAGTTCACCAGATATTAGTTCACCAGAGGTTAGGAGTGAAAAACTTAGACCTAACAAAAATGTGTGATAACTGGTAAATTGTAGTGCTTATGAGTGCCTATGGGCATGGTTCTGAGAAGTGGTCCTGTCTATGTCCTTTAGAATCATTGTTCCACATTTATTTTCACTGATTAGCTCCTTTTCTCATCAGTGATTTCTTTAGTAATGTGCTGGTCCCAGCTCTTCTTCACATTCATTCTGATTTGTCTAATAGTACCTAATCTTGCTATGGTGGTTGATGCAATGCTTTTATTCTCTCTCTCTCTCTTTTTCTATGTGTACTTTAAAATAATTTAAATTATAGTTGACATATAATAAATATTTTATTACTTTCAGGTGTACAACCCTGTGATTAGACATTTATGCAACTTACAAAATGATCACCAAAATAGATCATATATACTTATATAACTACAGTATATACTGACATCATATATACTTATAATATTTTTAACTATATTGCCTATACTATACTTTATATCCCATCACTATTCTGTAATGATTAGTTTGTACTTCTAAATCCATTTACCATTTTTTTTTTACCCATTCTCCCAACTCCCTCCCCTCTGGTAACTATAAAACTGTTCTCTGTATCTGCTTATGTTATGCTTGCTCATTCATTTTGTCTTTCAGATTCCACATATAAGTGAAATCATCTGGCATTCGTCTTTGTCTGACTTAGTTTACTCAGCACAGTACCCACTAGAGTCTATCCATGTTGTTGTAGATGGCAAGATTTCATTCATTTTTTTATGGCCTACTCCTATTCCATTGTCTATATGCACCACTTCTTTATCAGTGGAAACTTAGGTTGCTCCCATATCTTTGCTATTGAAAATAATGCTGCAATAAACATGAACATATATGTCTTTATAATTTAATGTTTTCGGTTTCTTCAGATAAACACCCAGAAGTGGAATTGCTGGGTCCTTCTTTGTCCTTGTTATAGTCTTTGTTTTAAGGTCTACTTTTTTTTTTTTTTTTTGTATTTTTCTGAAGTTGGAAACTGGGAGAGATAGTCAGACAGACTCCCGCATGCACCCGACCGGGATCTACCCTGCACGCCCACCAGGGGCGACGCTCTGCCCACCAGGGGGCGATGCTCTGCCCCTCCGGGGCGTCGCTCTGTCGCGACCAGAGCCACTCTAGAGCCTGGGGCAGAGGCCAAGGAGCCATCCCCAGCACCCCGGCCATTTTTGCTCCAATGGAGCCTCCGCTGCGGGAGGGGAAGAGAGAGACAGAGAGGAAGGAGAGGGGGAGGGGTGGAGAAGCAAATGGGCGCTTCTCCTGTGTGCCCTGGCTGGGAATCGAATCTGCATGCCAGGCCGACGCTCTACCACTGAGCCAACCGGCCTAGGCTAAGGTCTACTTTGTTTGGTATAAGTATTATTACCCTAGCTATTTTTTTTCCTTTTTTCTGGTTTTATAAAATATCTTTTTCCAACCCTTTATTTTCACTGTGAGTCTTTCAATTTGAAGTGAATCTCTTATAGACAGCATATGTAAGGGTCTTGTTTTGTTATCTATTCAGCCACATTTTGTATTTTGATTGGAGCATTTAATCCATTTGAAGTTAAAGCAATTATTTATAGATATGTATTTATTGCCATTTTATTAATTTTTCATATACATTTTTCTTCTTGAGAAGATCCCCCTTTTATTGTAATAGTGTTTGTTGGCGATAAACTCTTAGCTTTTTCTTGTCTGGGAAATTCTTTGTTCTTCAATTTTAAATGATAGCTTTGCTGTGTGGGGTAATTTTGCTTGTAGGTCCTTGTTTTCATCACTTTGAATATTTTGTGCTAATTCTTTCCAGCCTGCAAAGATTCTGTTGAGAAATCAGCTGTCTTATGGGAACTCCCTTTTAGATAAACGCCTTCCTCTGACTACTTTTAAAACTTTTGTCTTTAACCTTTTGCATTTTAATTATGATGTGTCTTGGTGTGGGCCTCTTAAGGTTCATCTTGTTTGGGATACTCTGTGCTTCCTGAACTTGTATAACTATTTCCTTCACCAGGCTAGGGAAGTTTCCTATCATTATTTTTTTAAAATAGGTTTTCAATGTCTTGGTCTCTCTTTTCTTTTTTCTGGCACTCCCATGATGCAAATGTTGGCATGCTTGAAGTTGTCCTAGAGACTCCTTACACTAACCTTATATTTTTGGATTCGTTTTTTTCTTTTTGCTGTTCTGATTGGGTGTTTTCTGTTTTCTTATTTTTCCAAATCACTGATTTGATTCTCTGCTTTACCTACTCTACTGTTGATTCCCTGTGACATATTTTTCATTTTGGTTGGTGTTTTCTTATTGTTTCCATGTCATTTCTTATGCTATTAAAGTTCTCATGAAGTTTATCGAGCATCCTTATAACCATTACTTTGAACTCTGTATCTGATAGTTTTCTTGACTTTTCTCCTGTTTTTTTTTTTTTTTTTTTTTTTTTAAATTTGGAACCTGCTTCCTTGTGTCTGTTTCTATGTATTAGGAAGAGCTGCTGAGTCTCCTGCTCTTGACAGAGTGGTTTACTACTTATGTAGTAGGCATTCTGTAGGGCCCAGTGACATAGCCTCCACATTCACCTGAGCAGGGTGCTCTAGATATGTGCCCCCCCCCAGTCCCTTCAGTGGGCTGTGTGCACAATCCTGTTTTAGTTGGAGTTGAGTCTTGATTACTGTTGGCATGACACTGGGACAGGTTGACCCCCAGGCCCATTGGCTGTGAAAACCCATTGCAACTACAGTGGAGGAGCTACAGTGAAGGGCTGACATGACTAAGAAGGACTGGCTTCAGGGAGCCTTTGGTGCTTGCAGAGTTTGCCCCTTAAGCATGTTGCTCATGGAGGTAGTTGAGTGGTAATCCCGAGTAGCATGAAGCTGGCTACCAGGGCACTGGCTTTGAAGCTCCCCAGGAAGTGCAGGCCAAGGTCATCCACTGTCTGTGCCCTGCTCAGGGTCATCTGGCATGAGCAACAAAGCAATCTACAGATGGCTGTTACTTGTGCTGGGCATGGAGGTTCCTGGGAGAAGCCAAAATCCAAACCAGGGCTGGCTAATATCAGTGCCAGGTGTGGGGCTACTTAGCAACAAGTATAAGGTACCATGATGCCAGATGCTGCTTGTTTAAGAGATTTTAGGAAAGACTGAAACATGAGCCAGGACAGGTCATTTGTGTGGAAAAGACACTGACAACAGCTTAGGTAGGTATCCAAGGTGGTGGGGGAGGGTCTTGGGGAATATCCAGGGTGGAGCAAACAGTGTGAGTCAGGTTGATGGAGACTCCTTCCAGCTCTTGCGGGGGTAGGGCTCAGAAAGAAACAATGGCTTCTGCCAGCACTTCTGTCTGGGAGAAAACTATCCATCAAGTTTCTACCTTGATGCCAGATAATTCAGTTTCAACTCATATGTCCTTGGTGCCTTTTGAGTTGCTGCCCCAGTGCTGGAGCTCAGAGGGAGTGAGTCTGAGTAAGTCTGTGCATGCACCTTTTTAGAGAAACCGGTTAGGACTCCAGCAACCTCCATCTCAGCCACAATCCCTGCTATTGTTACAACCAGAAGTTATGGGGACTTCTCTTCCTAGCATTAAAATCCTAGGCTGGGGTCCTGATGTGGAACTAGGACCCGTTAATCTTCAGGGGGAATCACCACAGTGGATATCTCTCTCTTGATTTTTGTCTGCCTGTGTGCTTGAGACCAGCAGGGTCTCAGCCCCTCCTACCAGTCTTGATGCAGCTTCTTTATGTTCCTAATTATAGGACTTTGGTTTACCTAGATTTCCAGCAGTTTGAGTGATAGTTTTATTCAGTTTAGCTGTGATTTTGATGTGGTTGAGGGAGGTTGTGAGTACCACATTTGGCTATGCTGCCACCTTCACTGGAAGCCCGTTGCAATTCTATCATTGTTATTTTTTTTATTTAATTTTTTTTCCCCCTGAAGCTAGAAACGGGGAGGCAGTCAGACTCCCGCCTGCGCCCGACCGGGATCCACCTGGCACACCCAGCAGGGGGTGATGCTCTGCACATCTGGGGCATCGCTCTGTCGTGACCAGAGCCACTCTAGTGCCTGAGGCAGAGGCCACAGAGCCATCCTCAGCGCCTGGGCAAACTTTGCTCCAGTGGAACCTTGGCTGCGGGAGGGGAAGAGAGAAACAGAGAGGAAGGAGAGGGGGAGGGGTGGAGAAGCAGATGGGCGCCTCTCCTGTGTGCTCTGGCCGGGAATCGAACCTGGGACTTCCGCACACCAGGCCGATGCTCTACCACTGAGCCAACCAGCCAGGGCCCATTGTTAATTTTTAAAATATTACTTTATGTCTTCTTTGTGTGTGTATTTTTTTTTTTTGTATTTTTCTAAAGCTAGAAGCGGGGAGGCAGTCAGACAGACTCCTGCATGCGCCCGACTGGGATCCACCTGGCTAGTCCACTAGGGGACAATGCTCTGCTCATCTGGGGCATTACTCCTTTGCAACTGGAACCATTCTAGAGCCTGAGGCAGAGGCCAAGGAGCCATGCTCAGTGCCCAGTCCAACTTTGCTCCAATGGAGCCTTGGCTGTGGGAGGGGAAGAGAGAGAGATAGAAAGGAAAGGGAGAAGGGTGGAGAAGCAGATAGGCACTTCTCCTGTGTGTCCTGGTCTGGAATCAAACCCAAGACTTCCACACGCCCGGCTGACACTCTACCACTGAGCCAACTGGCCAGGGCCACTTTATGTCTTCTTAATTTAATCATCTACACACAAAATTATAGTGCTGATAGGAGTATTTCTCTATGTTGGATCAGAAAAACCTTGACTATTTTCTGATAAATTCCAATCTGCACCTTGTGTTAATCTGTGAGTTTAGCTACACCATGGCCTTGGTTAACATGGGATATTTTTGAATCCATTTTTCAAGGTCATACTTTTGTGGTCCTCTCCCTCAGAGGGCATATTTTAGACTTTTTATAGCTATAGAAAGCACCATTGGTTACAAATTTCTGGGGGTTGAACTTCTTAGCTTCTGGCTGAATTGGTAAAACTGTCTGTCTGTTACAGGTCTCTTGAATCTAGTAAAGATAAACCAAACTTTGTCCTATGTTTTAAAATAAGAAACAATAATTTCCAGTTCAAGTTCTATTACGAAGACTTTTTTAAAGAAAATAAACATTTCGTGTAAGTCTTTTCTTCCTTTCATTTTTTTCAAAAATAGTCTACCTTTCTCTGACTACAAAAATATGAGGGCAACATATACTTTATATAGAAAAACACAACTCATTCTCAAACTTGTCATTCTTGCTAAGCAGCTATTTTGGCCATTTAAAACCTCTTAACACCTTAATATCCTATCTATAGTTTCTATGTAGACCTATGCAGATACTGTTGTGGGGGGGAGGGGGGAAGGGGAAAGCTCTCTCCAATATAAATTTAACATTAGAAGGGTATTTTTAGACTTAATAGCATATGGAGGCTATTATTCTACATACTGTTTATTTTCTAAATACTTGAGTAAAACTTAGATAATGTAATATAGATATTATAAAATTTACAAAATGAAGTAACTGAAAAGCTTTAAATAAGATACATTTCAGGTAAAAATGTACATAAGAATTAGCATGCATCATTACGTTTAATATGAAACAATAGAAAAAATAATATCTTCAGAATTTACCAGTGACAAGTTTTACCAGTGATAAGTTTAATATTATACTCTACTTATTGTTTATTTATAAATTGGCCTTGTAAGGTTCTGTTCGGGGGTAGTTTAAGACACTTACAAATAAAATAATTTTTTTAAATGTCATAGTTCAAATCTTCCTTAAGTTAGAATTGTATCTCTTTAATATCTTTTTCTAAAATTCATATTGAAAGAGCTAAGTGATTCCCAATGAAATGAGAGAGAGAGAGAGAGAGAGAAAGAGATGTGCACTTATGTAAATTTCCCCATGACACAGAATTCTTTTTGGCAGGGTTTAGGTAGGCGAAAATGTAAAAGGTCCAGACAGCAGTAAAAAATGTAAAAGGTCTCAATTATTTTTTATGGCACTATCTCACAATATTTTTTTTCTCTACTTTTCAAGTGAAAGTGACAGTGTTATAAAGATGGGTGTTTATGCTGTTTTCCTACTAGAGAAGAAGAATGCTTACTTGTTATGATCTTAATCTGGCATCTAATAAAACAGAATAAACCCCTTAAAATAAACTTTGGACAATAGAGTATAGTCTTTTATATGACAATGACTACTGTGTTTAGCAATGGTATCAACAACCAACTATCAGCATAGTGATACATAATTTTAAGCAACGATTCTTGTTATTATAGAATTTAAAGAGTCTGATGACAAAGACATAGACTTAAACAAGTAGAATATCATGTTTGATAGAGAAAGTACAGAGTGCTACAGGAACACACAGAAGGAGGTTTAACTCCTTGGAGTGTGAGTACATAGAAAAAGACTTCTTAAAGGAAGGTGTGCTCAGACCTAGGAGTAAATAGGGGTTACCCCAGGAGGAAGAGATGTGCACTGAAGGTATGAGGTGGAGGGAATGGCATTTGTGGAGATGTCAAAGCAAGTGAAAGAATCCAGTGTGCTCAAAATCTTTAGAAAGGTCATTTTCACTGAGGCTTTGTGTTTCCGGCGTAGTGGACTATGTAATAAGATGGGAGAAGGAGTGAAGAGATGAATCTTAGAGCATTATTTAAGGAAGTAGGACTTGATTTTAAGGGTAATGAAAGTCATGAAATCATTCTAGTCAGAAATGTGACACAGACAGGTTTGTACTGAAAAAGTTTTCAAAGGCAAAGTGGCTGAGGACAGAACCCAAGTAGAATGCCAACATTTTAAGAGAAATTAGAGGATGAAAAGTCTATGAAGAGAATAAGAAATCACAAATTTATGTTAGTTTGTTTCTTCATCAATTTAGCAGCAAGTATTTTTAATACAAATTTAATATTTCCAAAGAAATAAAAAGCATTTAAAATGGTCACCATGGGGGGAAATTCAGAACTCTGTTAAGACCCCAACACACTTATTTTTTAATTTGTTTGAATTTTCATGGTGCAGAGCACAATCACCTTCGTGGTGAGTAGGGCCTCCAAAGGTCTTATCCAGATGTGCTTTCATCTGTTATTCAGAAACTGAACATTGACAGTGGGAAGAAAAAGAGAAACGAAGGAACATCCACACAGGTAACCTGTTGGTCAGTCAAAACTGTGTGCCTAGTGCTCACTTAAGTGACAACTAAAGTATCCCAGCACAAATATTCATGGAGAGTTAGCTGCATGCTGATTCCCCCACACACCCTGGGACTTCTGCAACCTTTCAGATGAAAACTTGGAAGGCTGTGGCATCACCCCAGCAACCGCAGGTTTCTGACCTTCATCCCCAGGATTTCTCCATCATCAGCCCACTCTTTGCTCCTTCTTCTGCTGTCTTCCTTGACTACCCTTGGTTAGAATCATTTCACTGTTCTTTGTTAATCTCCTTGTTTGGCAGTCCCGTTCTGATTCATTCTCCTTATAACATCTCAGAACTCCTTCAGAATAATTCCATGACTTCCAGCATTTGACCTCAAATCCTTCTTTCTGTAAGTGGGAGGTGACAGATAGAAGTGCACTTCTCTTTGCCTCCTCTAACCAGGGAAAAGAAATTTGGACACATAACCCTCTTTATAAAAACCCCTACCAGTGCTCCTCCATCCTATCCAATCACCCCTTATTCCTAACCCACACTGGTGACAGCCTGTGGCATCTCCGTTAATGAGGGTGGGGAGGTAAGCACTGCAGTGACACCAAAAGACAGGCTGTGAGGGGAGCAGGAGCTGCCTTGCCTGTATCTGATTACCATTACTACTTCAATCACAAGCAAGAATCTCTCTAGGAAGCTCCATTGTTATTCTTACACCTGTGGCTTTCTTTGCTCTTTTGCTGGCCTGGTTCCAGCTGCAAGGCAATGATCTGTGCTTGAAAGATATAATTAAGGGTAGTTGTCCTCCTGGTGGGTTGGGTTATGCTTACACTGGGCAACTGAATAAGTAAATATTTGGCATTGTCAGCCTGACCATAAATGTAGTAAAAGTCAGCTAGCAAATATATTTGAATGAGCTATAAAAAATAGTCTAAATCCTAATGGCTTCACTATAAACACAGATAATTGCCTGAAGGTCATCATGGGAGGTCAACAAAAAAGAAACCCCTGTTCATCTTGTTGAAGGTTTTAGAAGTAAAGTTTTCATTTTTTATTTTTTCAGGGTTAGGAAATAATTTGAAAATGGGGCTCAAAACTATCAAGAATTAAAGATAAATTGTTCATCCTTTCTTAGATAATACAGGTTAAAATCTGAAAAATTCTAACTTCTCCAGACGGTGTGTGTCAATTAACTCTGTTTTGCTACTGTATCTCTGATTTTGTTTTTAATAAGAAAAATGAGCCAGACACATTTTAAGTGGCACAATTAATGGCGGATATGTGTTGGCGGAGTGTTAGCATGTGTGGTCAATAGGAATTGGAGATGGGGAGAATGAGGGAAAAAGGATGCTTGTAATCAGCACTGTGGACACGGAGTACTCTTCTCTGAGTGGCCCCAAGACCAGTTGTTGGTTGTATCCCCACTCCTCCTCATCCCACCCCTATCTGAAAGGGATTCAAAGAAGAAGCAGATATCAGTAATTTTTCTTTGGTTGTGAATTGAAGTCACAATACATATTCCTTAGCGTTCTCTGCTCTGTCATCACCCTTATGCTATTTATGGACTTGGTTTAAGGGGCATCTCAGGGGTCCATACCTGCGGATGGGTGAGAGAAGGGTTAAGATCCACAGTGCACCTGAGATGATGTTTCTTAACCACTCCAGGTTTTGAGGAAAGGCAGAGAAAGCGGAAAAGAGCAATGAAATGATCTTTGAGAAGAAAATAGAGAAGAAGAGTCTTGGAGTTGAGAACTTAAAAGGAATATAAGAAAGTTCTCTGGAGTGACGTATGCAAGCTTATTTATTGGAAGTAAAAGATATAATTTAAAGTTATTTTATGCTTTTTTTATGTATCTGTTCCTTTTTTAAATTAATTAAATCTCGAGTTTCTCAATTTATTTTTCCTCAAAAGATTAAAGGCAGTTTAAGACTCAAAGGTATGTATGTAGTACAACCCAATAAGTAGAAATAAAATAGTAAGCTCTGTCTCTGCCACAAACACACTCCTCTTTCCATTTCCCCTTCATTTCTTGCACTGACTTCAGCATGAAATAACAGCACGTACATATTATGCCATCCAGAACATTGCTTCCTAGGTTTCTCAAAACATGTTTTGCAATATGTATTGTAGAATGTATTTCAGTAAAAAAATAATGCTTAACCCCCCCACAGACCAAAGGAAAAACCAAAAAAACCTAAGTTCTTTTCTCTATGCTTTCCAAATATATCTTTCCTAAGAACAATTTATATCATATTACATATAACTTTTTAAGATATTGAATATAAGATATTTAGCATCCTGTGAAATAACACCATTAGCCTGGAAAGCACTGATTTGAGTAAAACATTAAGCCTTGCACATTAAAGAGAACCAGGATTAAATAAAAGGAGGCCAGTGTAAGCCATGTGAGATCATAATTGCTGGTGATTATAAACAGTCTTGAAAAAAACTGACAATGATTATTCAAACTTTAGAAGTGTTAAGTTTATATCTCCTCATCTCTTTGATTATAAATTTACCTTGCTACCTGTGGTGTTAATGATGGCTATAAACATATCATAAGTGCAATAAACACAGGTAAAAAAAATCTTTCTTTAAAAATATCTATTTTAAATGAGAAAAATAACCACTCCTCATAATATATTTAAATGTTTCTTTTTCACTCAATAAAAATGACATCACATTAATTTAATTTGAAAAAATTTTTTCAAGGTTTTTTATTACCAAAATATTGATTAAACTTTCTGAATTATGTCTAAATCAAAAATGTTATTTTTTAGTTTGCTTCACATATTTTTTTTTTTTTAAATTCAGTAAGAGGAGGAGAGGCACACAGACTCCCACATGTGACCTGACTGGGATCCACTCAAAAAGCACACTGGGGGTGATGCTCTGCTCATCTGGGGTGTTGCTCCATTGCTCAGCAACCAAGCTCTTCTTGGCACCTGAGGCAGAGGCCATGAAGCCATCCACAGCTCATGGGGTCAACTCGCTCCAATTGAGCCATGGCTGCAGGAGAAGAGAGAGAGAGAGAGAAGCAAGAGGGGGAGAGGTGGAGAAGCAGGTGGGCACTTCTCCTGTGTGTCCTGACCAAGAATCGAACCCAGGGCTTCCACATGTTGGACTGAGGCTCTACCCACTGAGCCAACCGTTCAGGGCCCACATAGTTTCATGATAAGAAAATTGCACTTAATTCAAGTACCATCTCTATAGGAGAATTTAAAATTTTGACTACTACTGAACTATTTAATCCATTAAAATATGGTACTGTTAATGAAAAATTAATTATGATTAGTTACTAGAGAACTAAAATTGTTTGCTACCTACTGTCAAGGACTTCACTTGACTAATTTATCAGTTTATTCTATATTTATATACTATGCCCATTAGCAGTCACTATGCTAGGCACAAAAGGTATAAATGTAAGAAGATATAATAGTTACTGAAGAGGAACTTATCTTTCTGGGTGAAGAAAAGATAACGTAAATGTATATATAAACAATACAATGTGAAAATTACTATAAAATGATTATGCACAGGATGCTCTCTTAGTTATTTTCTTGGATAGTAAAATATGAGTCAAGAAGAGATTTGAAAATTTTACAAAAATTAAAATGTTATTGCAAAAGAGTTCAGTGGTTAGATATATTGTGTTGTCCAAATACAGTAGCCACTGGGCAAATGTGGCCTCTTAAATTATCAAGTAAAATTAAACAGAACTTAAAATTCAGTTCCTCAGGTGCATAAACCACATTTAAAACACTCAATAGTTCATACTTATCAACTCAAAAATCTTATCAAAGTTTATATTTAAATGATAATTTATAGTTGTTTTTCCACAAAAGGAAAATGCTGAATTTGGAAAACAACTGTATTCCAAGTTAAAATTGTAAAACATCAAGTTGTGTATCAAAGGCAACTTTCTAGCCGTCAAGTAGAATGTTGTATACTATTTCCTAATGAAATCATAGAGAGTTAATTTATTTTCATTAGTGTTTTGTTCATCACTGTATTATGTTTTAAGATTTTATTTGTTGCTTTTAGGGAGAGTAAAGAGAGGGAGAAAGAAAGGTGGAATAGAGGAGCGAGAAGCATCAACTCATAGTTGTTTCTGGTGTGTGCCTTGATCGGGCAAGCCCAGAGTTTTGAACTGGCAACCTCAGCATTCCGGGTGATGCTTTATCCACTGTGCCACCACAGGTCAGGCATCATTGCATTCTTAATACCTATCAAAGTGACTGGTACAAAGTAAACAATGAAATTTGCATTGAATGCTAAATAAAATGGAATTAATAAATAAATACTTTTAACCTTCTTTGAAGGCAGTCAAATGAACAGAAGCAGAGAGTCACCTGCTGATAAAGACAGCACTTATGCCAGTTACTATCTCCTTCTGTCTAATATTTCCAGGGAAGTAATAGAATATTTAGAATTTAAAATATAAAATAACTTTAAAGATAGTTTAAATGGGTCTTAATGACAATGCAGTTCAATCTTCCTCCCTCCCCCCCTTCTTTTTTCTTCAGATGTGCACAAAATATAGGCAGGTTAATACAGCTATTCTGTGTCAGACCAGGACTAGAACATAGGTCTTATATCATAAGAAATAAAGTATCATTCCTTTTATTAACTAGTTCAATATAAAAACAATAAGTTATGACAGTGAAACTCTTGTATCTTTAGATTTCATTATAACACCACAGGGATTAAGATTTCAGAAATAATTGAATAGATCTATGAAATAATTTATTCCAAAATAAGAATTTATGAAACATCAGAATGGCATATTTCACTAAAGTTTGCAGAGAAATTCAGGTTCATAATTAAGACAATTACATAAACAGGAAAAAATATTTAGATAAACAGTTTTTGGTAACAGTAGAAGATTAAAGTACCAAAATATTCCATATTATCTTATTTTATTACACTTGGTTTTGTGTGCCATTTAAAAATATTCTGATCTTTAGTGTTGATGTGTATTTTTTTCTTTATCATGTGAAAATATGGATTACATGTAGCCAACTGTGTTTATGATAGAAGTTAATCATATGTTCAAAACTGAGACTCTTATCTCAGTTGGTAATAGTGATACATAATTTATAGTATCAAAGAAGAAATTAATTGAATTTATGATCCTAAATTTATAAAATGAGCATAATAATTTTAAAAGGAAGCCATGGCTGGTTGACTGAGTGGTAGAGCCTCAGCCTGGAGTGTGGATTTCCCTTGGTTCGATTCCTGGTCAGGGCACACAGAAGTGCCCATCTGCTTTTCCACCCCTCCCTTTTTCACTATGGCTTGATTGGAGCGAGGTGGCCTCAGGCACTCTATGGCCTCCAACTCAGGCACTAAGAAGAGCTTGGTTGCTGAGCAATGGAGCAACACCCCTGATGGGTTGAGCATTGTCCCCTAGTGGGTTTTCTGATGAATCCAGTCTGGGTGCATGCGGGAGTCTGTCTCTGCCTTATCTCCTCTCACTGAATTAAAAAAATTTTTTTTAAAGAAAGAAATTGTTCTTGTCCTTTGCAAATACTTGATTAAGTTTCAGAATATTGGGAGGCATTATGGTATGACAGCAGAATGAACCATCTGAACATCAAGAAATAGCCATTTGAGGCCCTGGCCAGTTGGCTCAGCGGTAGAGCGTCGGCCTGGCGTGCGGGGGACCCGGGTTCGATTCCCGGCCAGGGCACATAGGAGAAGCGCCCATTTGCTTCTCCACACACCCCCCTCCTTCCTCTCTGTCTCTCTTTTCCCCTCCCGCAGCCAAGGCTCCATTGGAGCAAAGATGGCCCGGGCGCTGGGGATGGCTCCTTGGCCTCTGCCCCAGGCACTAGAGTGGCTCTGGTCATGGCAGAGCGACGCCCCGGAGGGGCAGAGCATTGCCCCCTGGTGGGCAGAACGTCGCCCCTGGTGGGCATGCCGGGTGGATACCGGTCGGGCGCATGCGGGAGTCTGTCTGACTGTCTCTCCCCGTTTCCAGCTTCAGAAAAATACAAAAAAAAAAAAAAAAAAAAAAAAAAAAAAGAGCCATTTGGCTGACATGTTCTTTTTCATTCACACAATTACTACTTGAAATAAAGGTATATTTTAAAGTTGGTTTGGGTTACTGTAATAGAAGACAATATAAAAAACTCGCTATTAATTCTACAGTAACTTTTGGAGAAAACTTTCTAGAGTGACTTACATTAGTCCATTAGAAGCAAACCAGTTAAATTCTAGGATGATGACAAGAAAAAACCATGCTTTGTGTGGTAATTGGTTAAAGGTTATTAGATGTCATATTAAAAGAAATAGTGCATGTACCATGATGGGCTTAAGCCTTTGAAGGCAGAAGTTTAACCTAGAGAAAAAGTCTTTAAGTATGTGTGTCTGCTTATACTAGAAAGATACTATGGTGAGAGATGGTGGGAGGTGGCTTTAGGCTGGAGCATCTTGCTTGCTCTGTGCTAGTGAGGATCCTGGAAATTATAAACTGATGCGAAAGCAGCACATCAATTTTAATCCCTGTTTGGTGGGGAGTCTGATGCAAAAATGCTTATACCATCTCCTTGCTAGAGATTGGTTTATACAGGAGCAGAGGAAAAAAGTGAGACAAGGTCCCACTAGTATTTCTATGAGAACTGTGAGACCAAGATGTCGTGAATTAAGGATCTTCTGTCCAAACTGGCAACCTGAGCTGTGCCATAATGGACCACAGGAAGAAGGCTTTCATCCACAACCCAGCACATATTTCTGGACATTATGATTCAATTTTTTAACATTTTAAATTAACTTTATTAAAATGTGACTTTTTATTTTTTTGCATGTGATTTGATATTTTTATTTTACAATGATGAACCTACATTGACACATCATTATCATACAAAATTTCTACTTTACATTAGGGTTCACCTTTGTGTTATACATTCTGCGGTTTTGGACAAATGTATGCTGACATTTATTCACCATTATAGTATCATAGAGAATAATTTCACTGCCCTAAAAATCTTTTGTGCTCCACCTATTCATCTGTTTTTCCTAACCCCTGGAAACAACTTATTCTTTTACTTTCTCCGTAGTTTTGCCTCTTCTGGACTGTCATGTAGTTGGAATCATACAGTATGTAGCCGTTTCTAATTGGCTTCTTTCACCTAATAATATGTATTTAAGATTCCTTCATGTCTGTTCCTGGCTTGATAGCTCATTACTTTCTAGCTCTGAATAGTAATTCACTGTCCAAATATACCAGTTTATCCATTCATCTACTGAAGGACATCTTGGTTGCTTCTAAGTTTTGTCAATTATGAATAAAGCTGTTATAAAAAGTTCTGTACAGGTTTTTGTGTTGACATAAGTTTTCAACTTCATTGGGTAAGTAAATATTAAGGAATATTATTGCTAGATCATATGTTAATAATATATTTGATAGGGTATTAATATAGTATACAATCAATTATATATAACTATAATTATATAGATATGATATAATATAATCATATATATATATGATTGCTAGTACACCATATTTTCAAGATTTTCTTTAGCATCCCCACCCAGAAACACAGGAGAACTACTGAAGCCAGACATTCCCATACCCCTGAGGAGATGACTGGTGCCCAAGAAGCAATAAAGACTGTGATTAGATTGGAATGCAGTGGAGAAGAAATTACAATTCTGGGAACTGACCATCCTGCTTGATGACTCTTATAATGCTGGGAATCATCTGTCTTGCTTTATGACTAACTGCATCCCCTCTATTGAACTAACCTCACCTGAAAAAGTATATAATCAGCCCTTGCAACTAAGATTGTAAGTCAGGCTTTGGGCTAAGATACGTCCCCTGTCCTCTCAAGTTACTGGGAAATCTTGATTAAAGATGCCTGTTTCCTTCTCAGGCCCAGTCTCTGCTTATTAGCTATTGTGGTGGTGGGTGACCCAAACCCTGGAATGACTATAGTCCAGTAACATATTAGTTTTGTAAGAAACTGAGAAATTGGCTTTACCATTTTCCATACTCACCAATAATAAATGAAAGTTCCTGTTACCCCACATCCATAGCATCATTAGATGTTGTGAGTGACCAACTGTAGCCATTCTAATAGATTTCTTGTGATAACTATTGTTTTAATTTTCATTTTCAACTTTCAATGTCCTCTTCTTAAGGATTTTCCAAAAAGTTATAAGTAAATAGAGTGATAATATCTGTAAACTATTATACATGCTCTAGGATGCTTTGGACGTTTAGTTATTAGAAAATAATCTTATAAAATGTAAGTAGGTTTCTATATTTCCAAGTGTAAATTAGAAAATGCTCTACCTATGCAAAAAATACAAATTTTTTGAACTTGTGTCTGAAAGGAAAATTTACCATGAATGCCAACACAAGTAATGTGCTATGGGCACTGTTGATGAGACATCTTATATGACATACTGTTCCCACCTGATAAAAATGTGAATTTTAATGTGAAAGATAAATTCATTTAATAAGTTTTCATATCTAAGTATAGAAAATTATGCTTTGGACTTTTGAATGTAATTATATCTTCAAACGATGTATTTTGTTTGTTTATTGTTACATGTTTATTGTTGTACTCATTTCACAGATAAAATTCTATTCAAGGGTGTTCTTAAAACATTGCCTGTTTTAACTTTTATTCTAACTTCTTGTCCTCTCATAAACCTTACATCTTACACTTTAAGATAAAAGGACCAAAAACAAAACAGAAAACAGAATTTTAAAAAAAGATAGAGATTCCTTAAGTATGTCTCCATCTGAAAAATCAAAATAATTTATCCAAAAATGTATGGATTGTCAATAATTAATTTTTTTGTTTGTTTGTTTTGTTTTAGAGAGAGGTAGGGAGAAAGAGACAAGAACATCGAGCTGCTCCTGTGTGTGCCCTGACTGGGTATCAAACCTACAACCTTGTTATTTTGGGACCATGCTCTAACCAACTGAACTAACCAGCCAGGGCTGGACTGTTAACAATTTAATGCTAGTTATCCTTAACACACGGTCGTATAATATCATTTACTAATCTTTACAACCTAAGAGCTAAAGACAAAGTAAAGGTCACCAGCAAGCAGAAGCCTTACTACCAAATTCATTGTCATTGTTATGCTCTTTCAATTACTTATTTAAAGTTTTGTATTTCAAACTCAAAGCCATTACTCAATATGATATTATTTTAAGATGTCCCAAAACATTAACTCATTTGCATTTGAAGTAAAAGACATTATTTACTTTATAGTACCTGAAATATCATTACAGAATATTTTAAAGAATTATATCTTTTAATTTCAACGAAGTAACTGAGCATGGTTTGCTCATGAGTAAACTTGTGAATTTAATGCTTATTTAATTAGAAAATTTCCTCCAGAGTCAAGGTAAAATTACTGATAGTACACATTAACCATTTTCTGATTTTAGCCATATTAGGGTTTAAAATAGTCTGCTAAATCGCACAAGTATACAAGATCATTTCAGGTTCAAATTAGAGTTTTACTTATGTAGACGTGGAATAATGACTTACCCCTGTCAGTATCATACAGGAAGACAAAACAGTTCCATTCATAATGATCCAGCAGACTCAAGAGTGCTCCTCGTAAGGAAGGTCTTAGCTGCAACACAAACTGGCTCTCCCCCTCAGTAGGGAAACTTGGTGTGATGAGGGAGATGTGTAAGGCGCTGCAGAATGAGGTCAAGGTATGTACTGACCTCTTATCATAGAGTCCAAAAATGGCAAATACTCCTCTAGAATATTGGGAACAGACTGAAACAGAAGAAAAAAAAAACACATATGAATGATTAGCATACTTTAAAATTGTGATCTTCCACATCTATAGTCTATAAAATAAAAATAAAAAAATCTATGAACCATCAGTATGTCAAGAATATAAAAAAAGGTTAAAAGTCAAGTGTGTAATTTATTTTTTATTTATTTATATTTTTTAGTGAGAGAAGGGAAGGCAGGACAGACTTTTGCTCTGACTGGGATTCACCAGGCATGCCCACTAGGGGGTGATGCTCTGTCCATCTGGCACATTGCTCCATTGCAACTGAGCCACTTTTTTAGCACTTGAAGTGGAGGCTATGGAGCCATCCTCAGTGCCCCGGGCCAACTCGCTCCAATGGAGCAATGGCTACAGGAGGAGAGGTGGAGGGTAGAAGGAGAGAGAGAGGGAGGAAAAAGAGAGAGAGAGAGAGAGAGAGAGAGAGAGAGAGAGAGAGAAGTGAGAAAGGAAGAGGTACAGAAGCAGATGGGTGCTTCTCCTGTGTGCCCTGACTGCGAATCAAACCTGGACTTCCACATGCTGGGCTGGTCCTCTACCACTGAGCCAACTGGCCAGGGACTCAAGTGTGTTATTAATTATATAATCAACCTATAAATTTTTTGAGCTTGACTTCAAAGCCTTGCATTCAGTGAGATAACTCGGGGCTATATGCTTTTTAAGTGTGACAAATACAAAATTTTCTCTGTATCTTTTTCTCTTACATGTGAAAATATCATATTTTACTTGAAAAATTTTAAGTCTATTGAAAGGAACATTTAAATTACCAGAGTGCCATCCTTTGGAAGCTATATGCTTATCTTTTCATAGTTTGAATAGGACTGCATTTGTTAGTACTAAATTATTAATTTTTTTATTATTTTGCAGTGGTAGTTTCGCTTTTTATCACAATTTAAAATTTCTCTTGAATCATGTTTGAAAATAAAAATTATGCTGTCTGGCCTGACCAGGCGGTGGTGCAGTTGATAGATTGTAGGACTGGGATGCGGAGGACCCAGGTTTGAGACCCTGAGGTCACCAGCTTGAGCACGGGCTTATCAGGTTTGAGCAAGTCTCACCAGCTTGAGCCCAAGGTCGCTGGCTCGAGCAAGGGGTCACTCGGTCTGCTGTAGCCCCCCGGTCAAGGCACATATGAGAAATCAGTCAATGAACAACTAAGGAACCGCAATGAAAAATTTATGTTTCTCATCTCTCCCTGTTCCTGTCTGTCTGTCCCTATCTGTCCCTCTCTCTGACTCTCTCAGCCTCTGTCACACATACACACACACACACACACACACACACACACACACACACACCCCCAAAAAAATTATGCTGTCTAGAAAGTCATTACTGGGATATCTTAGATGTTTAGTGGCATTGCGGTCAACTTGTGACTTGTGTATCCTCTGGGTAAGCCATTGCAAAGTTAAAGCAATTCCAGACCCAATAAAACCAATTCCTCCTGCAGTGAGAGAACCCCAGGTAAATAGGTGCTCACTCTCATCTTGCATTTCTTCTCCCTCCTCCTACTTGTTGCAAGGACAATGGCAATTTCATAAAAAGCAATTCTCCTCGAGGTTCTTGCCCAGTCATATTTTGATCACTCTTTTGACATGACTGATTTCTAGTTCAAACTTGGGTGACTTTTTAAATTTAAATTTTTAAAGGCTACAAACCTGCATTAGGGGATAGTCTTTTCCTCTTTATATGTAAGTTGAGACTGCTTAAATTAAAAAATCTTACACTTTATCACATGGCTAAAGATCCTGTTTCTCCTTGGCTTATATAGACAGTTTAAGAAGTTGTTAGTTTTATAAAATGTTCATGTTTTCTGATTTTAGTTATTGATTTTAATTGCTTAGTTCATTAAGAAGCCTAGAGAATTGGATAATTTACAGCTGTTTATCTAAGGAACAGTTCATAGTGATACAAAAAAGTGGACTTTGCTTTGTTAAAGTAGTAACAGGCTCTTGAAAAGATTATTTTTCTAATAACATTTATATCAATATTCCACAATATCTGGGTTTTAGGAAATTATGAAGGATAATTAAATAAGTTAATAAAACCTGAAGATGTTTCTTTTGTTCTTATTTATTGTGTCTCTTGAACTTGGAGATAGAGTTTAAGCAATGTAATTATAACTTGAGAGTGTAACATTAACAGAAAATGAACGAATTTGATCTGAGGATGATGTGCTCTCACAGATACTGTACATGTTCTATGCTCACCCAGGAACTAGAGTTGATCACCTGAGTAGATTGACCAACCTGGAAAGTTATTCTGGCAGTATGACTGGCTGTAATTTTGGTGCAAAATATAAGAAACATTATATTGTAACATTTTGGAATCTTGGGTTTCAACTGAATTTAGTTTTGTACTGTAAATGACCTGATAAATCAAGCTGCTGGATCGGACCTTAACCTTGTGTATATTGCATGAAGACTCCTGGTGTGTTTCTGTGAATGCTGCACCTTTAGCATAGCCTGAAGGTACTCTTTTGTGTTGTTTTATTTTCTTGTTCTCTTGATTTTTATGCAAATTGAGGGCTCGTTTTTAATCTTTAAACATTCTGCATCAATTAATTTTTACTTTACTGAAGAAAATAAAGTTGAAGAGCTTTAGAAATCATATCTATGATGCTGACTTTCAATTTGGTGCTGACACTACACACAGAACTGAATACTGTTCAAGAAAATGTAAGCAAACAGATTTACAAGTCATGTACTTTAGTTATTCATGCATGTAATAATATTTACACAATCCTTTCTGTTATGGGATTTACCATTCTCAAACTGGAGTTTCCAAACAGTGAGTTTTTAGAAACCCCACAAATTCTCTAAGAGGACTTTTATAGCTTTGCATAAGAATGTTTGGTGAGACTGGAATGGGTGGGCAAGCCTGAACCCCTTCCCCTAGTACACCAGTATCTCCCCAAAAAACCAAAAGAACTTCTAATTTCATCTATTTTAAATGCTGAGCCATTTGAATGCACCCTGTACAAAGATCCTCTACTGTTTGTTCCTACTGGATTGTTTTCAGATATCATTATGACTTCTCACCACTTTGGAGCTTGCTATACTATTTAACATTTTAATTTATTGCATTTGATACTACTGAGCAAACTTAATTTTTTATGATATTTAATTATCTTCTATCTGTTTTCATTCATGAATATTATCATAAATATGTATCTCTTCTCTTTTTCAGAGCCATCTGTTATTTTGCCTTTAATAAACTAATTTTGAAACTACAGTAGGTGTTAGACTAGTAACTGCTTCTGGCTGTATTCTGTCACTCACACTTTATTTTCCCTTTGCAAGTGTAAAGTGTTAATATTATTTTTTTGAATTTTTTTTGGTCTGTTCAAGTTAGATTATATGCTTGGCATAATTATTGAGCTTCCTATGTGTGTGAATAGATTGTCAGTCAAATGTTCAATGCTATTATCTCAATATGATACCCTGTATAGTATTTTATTCAGCCCAGTAGATTAAATTTTAAAATATAATTATGTCCACATTTAGTATTATAATCTAGCTTTATAAACACTCAAATCAAAATTTGGTTGATTGTATCTTATGCCATTTCTTGTTTATCATACAAATTATTCAAACAAGGGAACTTAAACTAGATAAATGTATGCATCAGTTAGAGTAAGCTAAACTGAATGTCAGTGTGCTCAGAATCAACAAGAACAAACTGAGTCTTATATAAGTTGGCTAGATAAAATAAACAAGAATTAATGCTTAGTTGTAAATAGATGCAATGATATTAGATACATATTTTGATATACAAACACCAATCAAGACTTTCACTGAAATAATCCAATCATAATGATAATGGCATATTCTATATTCTGCTTCACTAATGCGATCACTTGGCTCCTGTATTATATAACTAAACACATAATATAAACACATGGTAATAATCCATTCATCCTTTATCTGATGATGTCAATGAATTATTGTCTTCTCACTAAGTAGTAACCCAGTCTCATTCCAGATTCTACATTCCAAATGCCAAGCCCAGTAAAATTATTATATAGTTCATGCTACTTTACAGCCCCATATCACATACAAATCAATGTCATGGTCTAGCTCAATCTCTCAGGTCTTGGAACATCAGAGCAATGTGCTGACTCTGACATCATCACTGAAGCACGAACAGGAAGAACACAGGCCAATGCTCATCCATTGCCCTATCCTTTTCCTGTTTCTTCAATTCTCTCTTCTCTACATGGTCTCCTGAAAAGTTTTTTTTTTTTTTTCATTTTTCTGAAGCTGGAAACAGGGAGAGACAGTCAGACAGACTCCTGCATGCGCCCGACCGGGATCCACCCGGCACGCCCACCATGGGGGGCGCTCTGCCCACCAGGGGGCGATGCTCTGCCCATCCTGGGCGTCGCCATGTTGCGACCAGAGCCACTCTAGCACCTGAGGCAGAGGCCACAGAGCCATCCCCAGCGCCCGGGCCATCTTTGCTCGAATGGAGCCTCGGCTGCGGGAAGGGAAGAGAGACAGAGAGGAAAGCGCGGCGGAGGGGTGGAGAAGCAAATGGGCGCTTCTCCTGTGTGCCCTGGCCGGGAATCGAACCCGGGTCCTCTGCACGCTAGGCCGACGCTCTACCGCTGAGCCAACCGGCCAGGGCTCTTGAAAAGTTTTTAAACAAGCTTAACCTTTTTTAATTTTATAAAACAGAACTTTCTTTTTTTTCTATTTCTTCCTATCTCTTTCTATTTCTTCCCAGTCACCTTTAGTAAAGGAGATTTTAATTTACACTGTTTCCAATTCCTCTGGCTCTTATACTTCCCAGCCACCAAAACTATTCTCACCAATTTTTCTTATGATCAACTACAACATACATCTTATATTTCAGCTCTTATTTTACTGGGATCCTTTGCTGTCATGGAAACTTTAGAAACATCTCCCAAATGCTTCCTTGTCCTGCTTTCTTAACACCATACTGTAGTCTTCCACTCTCTAAATATTTATTAGTGTCTTTGAACAGTTCTTTCCCTCCACTCCTTTAAACTTGGTAAACCTTAAATTTTTTTCCTCTTCATTTTAAATATAATTCCATTGAAAGTGGCCAATCCTGGGGCTTTAATTACCTATGTAATCATGTTCCCCCAAACTGTACCATCTACATCAAATCTTTCTCTTGAACTCCAATTCTATGTATCTAACTTCATTATTTCCTTGCCACATTCAATTTTCCAAAATGGTTATGGCTGTATTTCTGATCTCACATTGTATTCCAGAATGTTGCTGCTGTCTTATTCCTAACTGGAGCCTGATCTTTCAGCTTTAACCTGGGTTGGCTTCAGTGAGTGTCTCAGCTATTGAAGTAAGACAGAAATGATTACCTGTGACTTCTGAGACTGTGGCTGCCTCTCTCTGGAGACAAAATTTTTGTTTTTTATTATTCAGCCACCACGCTGTGAGAAAGATTATGTTACATGAAGTGGTCCACAGTATTCAATAAATATAGAGAAATTTTAAAGAAATGTTCTTTGATATTTGTGCCAATGTTTATTTTAAAAATTTCTTAATATTTGATATTAGTATTGTATATTTTTTTGCTATTATAACTGATGATGTCATGATAATTGTCTCCAGTTATTCACTAAGGTAAACTGCTAGCAGTGAAACTGTAAAGGGTTGTGAATTTTTTTGAAGGCTTTGGTAAATATCACTGAATTTCCTTTATTAATCTCATCAACCACTGTTCCCTCACTGACTAAACTCAGCCAAACTCTTCCTTTTTCTGTTATTTAAAAATATCTTTTCATCCCTCTTTAGGGCTTTGCAGGAGATGCTCCTTCTCACCTGACCTTCCATAGCTGACTTCTAACTGTTCTTGTCTCAGCCAAAATGTCAAAATGTCAACTTCTCAGAGAGCCCTTCCCTGACTCTTGGGGGGGGGGGAGCTCCAGCCCCTCTCTCCCACATGGCCTTGTTTTATTTTCTGCCGAGACCTTACCACTATTTAAAATATCTCATTTATTGGATTGCTTATTTTATTTATCTATTTTCTCCAGAATAATATGAGTTCCACAAGAAAAGGGAATCTGACTGCCTGGTTCACTGATATATTCACAGGCTATAATATTGGCATAAGAAAGGTGCTCAATGAATATCCAATGAATGAAATCATGGTTTCTGGTAAAAAAAAAAAAAAAGGAAAGAAAAGAGATTAGGAAAGTGAGGAAGGACTGACTGAAAACCACAAAAATCTACTCTCAGGTTGTGGAGTTTGCTCCGGCAGTTTAGTTTTTATTTCTACCTCGAGTCTAGGCAATTACTTACGTATCTACGTGTCTCCTCTCTCTGCTTCCAATGGTGCATCAATTCACCATGGGCTTTAACTAAAGCTTACTTTCTGAAAACTATCAGCTATTGTTACATAGGAATTTAATGCTTCATAAGAAAATCAAATACAATCATAAGTATAAATTAATTTTTTAACAATATAAAATTCAGGTAATGAGATAATCGACTTCTTTACAAGTGACAAAACATCTACATCTTATGTTTTTACCAGGGTGATATTATATTGTCATTTTCATACAATATGATGAAGCTATGAGTTTATCCAGCAGCAAAGAGTTTGCAACTGCAAGTGAAATGTTAATTTCAGGTCTTTCATCCTTTACCCAGCCTCCTGCCGCCCAACCCCCATTGCCCAGCCCCCCACTACCAACCTTCCACTGTGCTGCCCTCCTAATGCCCCGCCTCTCAATGCACAGCCCTGCACTGTACAGCCCCCTACTGCCCAGCCTCCACGTGCTTAGCCCCCATTGCAGAGCCTCCCGCTGTCCAGTGCCCGGTGCCCAGTTTCCCACTGTGCTGCCTGCCCTCCTAATGCCCCGCCTCTCAATGCACAGCCCTGCACTGTACAGCTCCCCACTGCCCAGCCTCCAAGCGCTTAGCCCCCATTGCAGAGCCTCCCGCTGTCCAGTGCCCCATGCCCAGCTTCCCACTGAGCAGCCCTGGTCCTACGTTATCACGTTCATTGTTTTCCATCCTGCATATGTAATCTCTACCTGTTAATTTTCAGAATCTTGCCACTTACCTTTCTTGTAAAAAGATCTAATCATCCCTCTGGGTTTTCAAAAATAATTTATCTTAAAACACTAACAGTTTATTTGAAATCTTTACAAAGTCAGGAAGTATTAGCTAGGCATCTTCCTTCTTTCTCTGATTTTTGATGTTAAAATGATAAGCTCCTCATATTCAGATTTGAAAAGGCTCAATCAGATGGTGGATAGAACATGCTGAGCCCAGAATTCATTAATTTATACCCGTAAGGCATTATCATAGGTTATTAATATGTAAAAGCTAATTTTCTTAGGCTTCTAAACGGCGGTTAGTTACAGTACATAAAGTTACTGAAGCTAATCACCATAAATGACATGTTGAAATGCAAATTACATAAGAATATTTCACCTTAATTATAGAACAATTAAGGACTTTCACTGTCTCAGATGTCTTCTCTAAGGGTGCTCTGGACAATGCCGTCAAAGATCACAATGAGATATAATCATGGGCTGCACTTTCAGGCCCTGCTCATGCTTCCCTTCAGTTTTATGACATCTCAGCTAGAAAGCACATTTCAATTCTCAGTTAAACTGAGAGCTCAGTAAAAATATACAGGCTATGGGGCAGCTGTGTTAGGCTTGCTCGCTGGTGTACCAGCTGCTAGCACTTTGCTTGATTAGTGTGTAAGCACCTGGCAGAAGCATGTGTACATGGCCTATATGAGGCTGTGGGTGCTAGCACTTGAGAGAGATTGGAGACTGTGGACAGCGGATTGCCTGCCCACCACTGAGAGGGGCCATTTTGCTATTTGTTGGCCTGAGAGGCGGTTTCCTCTGCCTGTGTGCTTGTCCACTGTTGTGAGACTTTATTAAACAGAATGGCCAACCCTTTCCGACTCTGCAGTGTTTCTACTGTCTGCCCGAATCCAATGTGTACCTGCCTGGCACCGGCCATCAGCATTACACAGATTTTTTTGCACATTTCTTTCCAAAGTCTGGCCATCATAATGGAAACATGGCTCATTTTGCTTTCAAGGTCTATAAAGGAATAAACAGAAGACTATTTGCAATACTCAGCACGAGAAGCAAAATTCCATTCAATGTCAAGTTGTGTTCCCTGGCCAAAATTTGGGGGTTGCAAAGATCATATCATTCTTTTATATTGCTAATATATAAACATAAGCACTCCAACAAGTGAGCCTTTAGAAAGAGGGGAGGTGAGAGGAGAAGAAACTAATTATAAAAAGCATCTAAATCATTACATTATATGTGTTTGGTTCTTTACTTGTCAACTTCTAGTCATGAAGCACAGTTTAAAGGGAATGGCACCAAGGAATTTATGTTTAGCATTTAAGGACTTGGAATACATTTTTATTTTTAAGTGGCTCCTTAATGGAAATATTCAGCTCATCATCTATATTTTATATACTGTATAACTGCATCACATAATTGCAGTAGGGTTCTTTTTATGCTAAAGAAACATTTTTTACAAGGATCAAAATAATATGTGAAAGCTTTTCTTTATAAGAGTAGACACAGCTGTCTTCCTGAAAAGCATTTAAATATATCATGAAAGTGGATCACATCAATTAAAAATGAAATGTAAAATATTTGGCAGATATCTGAGTGGGTTTTAGAAACAACTGTTCTCATGAATATTAAGCTTCCTGAATAACTGAAGTGTCATCATTTATTTTGGATGCAGAATTTGTGACATTTGTTTAATGTCTGTCAGTACTACCAGACATGACTGTGACAGCAAGAACTCTGATTGCTTTAATCATCATTTTTTCCTCCCAGCATCTAGCATAATGCTTGGAACAGTTGATAGTCAATAAATGTTTTGTAAATGAATAACTGAATAAATGGAGGCAAAGAAGAGGTCATGTGTGAAAGGTATTTGAGATCTGTGAAGATATTTGGCCTAATTCATCTTTTGAATGCAACAGCCATTTGAAGCAAATCTAATATTTAGAATTGTGCTTTTACAAAAGTTAACAATGCTTCATTATATTTAATATGGTACAATTTTGCAGGAGTTACTTTACACTCAACTTGTTTGGAATTCACAACTTAAGTACTTGTAACGGGAAAGCCTGCTCTGTACTATAGGCTAAGGATACACATAAAGAAATGCTCTTATTAATGCCATGTCCTGAGCATGAGGGAGCCATCCAGGCAGCGAGGTAAGGGGAAGGGAAGAAAACAACAATTATTAAACACCTGCTGTGTTTCAGGCTCTGTAATAGTTATTTTATATTTATTATCTTGTTCAAACTTTATAACAGCTCTGCAAGGTAGGTACTATTCTCTTCGTTTTTATTTTTCTTTAAAAAAAAATGGTGAAGTTATACAGCCTCTATAATTTTATACATTTAAGTGGAGTAAAGAGCAATTTTTAACTGAATTCTGAGTCCAAGGGTGCTGCTCATTCTACTCTACCACTTGAAAAGAAAATCACTGGCTAAGCACTTCTTCCATCTTGCTGTGCGGAAGGGATATTGGACATTACACTTTTATTGCTGCTGGAAGAGGCACTATAAGAATACTTACACTTCATAGAACAGAGTAGTTCTTAAGGGATTATGGAATATGGGTTTTCTGTTTAAAAAGCCACTTTTTAAAGCAAACCAAGTTTTACTTGTCAATTTAAAAAAGATAAGTATATACAACTCAGACAAATAAGATTGTAGTATCCAGTGTTTCAAAAAAGTTTTTTTTTTTTTGGTGTGTGTAATTGTGCCCTGTAAAACACATGGCACATAATTCTGAAAGAGAATTAACAGGTAACCATAATTAGAGGAAATATTCTCCATTCACACTGTTTAGTTTCTTCCCATATAAAAACTGAAACTTAATTATTTTTCCCATTCTAAAATATATTATTAGAACCAGTCACCAGATGTTAGTAAAGATCATACAATGGCTGGTTTAATTGTGGTACTATATTATTCTGTCTATATTAAAATTTTAAAAACAATTGTTAAACATCTGGGCTGTACACTAGGATGGAAAACACAAAATAGAATTGATGAGCCACTCTAGTTACTTTGTCAAAACCATTACTAGAGTTTTCATAGTTAAATAAACTCTGAGGTACAAAGCCTTTTACTTCTTTCTTCTAAATTATTAGGATATTATAGAACAGAATGATGTAGAATAAAAATGCTATTTCATTCCTATATTAAAACACAATTCACTATTGAAAGAATACTATTAATAATTTGCTCTGACTGCATCTGTGAGTGTATCTGAGTGTGTCTGAATGTAATGAAAATAGAAAATGCTTTTTTGGTTTTGGAAATTATAATAGAATATGACTTGGTATAATCAGTATAATCATAATTTTTCTAAAAGCATTAGACTTGAAATATATATTTTCTTACTTTTGCCCTAAAATAGCAATTTTTTTCCCTAATAACATTTTTAGGATAGTTAATATCTCTTATGACCAAAAGAAAATAAGAGTTTATATTAGAATTTGAAAAAAATAAAAATTTATGCACATCTGTGTCTTAGCAAATAAAATGAAGTTTATTTATTGTAGCCAATGAAAAAAATTATTCAACATAAAGTTTCATTATACATATGTAAAGTAATTTATGAGAAGTTGAAAAGATTGACAGATAAGTTTACTGTACTATATATTATACAGTGAGATTCTAAAATTTTTCTATACAACTTAATTATTTGGCATGCTTTGAAAGAAACACATAGATTTTGGAAATTATATAACATTAAGATTCAAAGGTTTTTTTTGCCTGACCAGGCAGTGGCACAGTGGATAGAGCGTCAGACTGGGATGCAGAGGACCCAGGTTTGAGACCCTGAGGTCGCCAGCTTGAGCATGGGCTCACCTGGCTTGAGCTAAAAAATGGCTCACCAGCTTGGATTCAAGGTCGCTGGCTCCAGCAAGGGGTTACTCGGTCTGCTGAAGGCCCGCGGTCAAGGCACATATGAGAAAGCAATCAATGAACAACTAAGGTGTCACAACAAGGAACTAATGATTGATGCTTCTCATCTCTTCGTTCCTGCCTGTCTGTCCCTATCTATCCCTCTCTCTGACTCTCTCTGTCCCTGTAAAATAAATAAATTAAATAAATAAATAAATAAATAAAAATCTTAAAAAAAAAAGATTCAAAGTTTTTTGAATAATCATGAACATTTCAAACAAAATTGTTTCCTAACATATCTAACTTTTTTTGGAGAGATCTAGAATTAATGAGTCTTCTTCCAATATGGCTTTTCAGCCACCTGATCATTCACTTAACATTAGCTTCCTCTAAATGAAGAATGTAAAATCCAACCCCACAAGGCTTAGGCAGGGTATATGAATGGATGCAACAGGCCAGGGAAAGGGTAGTGACATTAGCAATGCACTTGAGAGCACTTGCCCAGCAAAAGAAGCTAGTCACTCTGGTATCTCTATGACTGTTGCCAAGAGGGACCAGTGGCCCAATGTGACTGGGAATTCTGAATGACCGACAGAATGTTTAAATACAAATATAATATTTGTGAGTATTCTACTCATTTTAAAATATTTAGCACCAATTAAAACATTTATTTTAGAGTGGATCAAGACAAATTTATTTATGGAAGGCAGACTGCCTAGAGTTGAGGCTTTTCTGAAACTGTTGCTGCCATCTGTACATTTAGGGTTGATGCTATATTGCCAAATTAAATGTTCAGTGCTCATTTCAACCCAGTGCTCTTCAATTTTAGCTGTTTATTGTCAGTATTAAAAAATATGTATAAGTATTTAAGTGGGTATCTTAGTGCCAAGGAAACAATATCTTTTCTGGATTATGAAATGTTGTGGCTGGAAGAGACCTTAAAGACCATCCAGATGGACTACTTTATTTAACAGAAGAAGAAAATAAATCCCTAAGATATAAAATCACATGCCTAAGGCCTTTAAAAGTGGACAAAGTAAAGCACATATCCTTCACTTAGACAAAAATTAGAGATGAAAAAATCTGTTCAAATGAGGGGAATAATTCAATAGCAAGATCCATCCTATAAAATAATAGATATTTAAAACTTATAAAGTGTATTTGTTACTCGTAGAGCAGGGAGGAGATCTGTGAGCAAGAAAAGTATGCACTATTCTGTGTTCTGGTATTATTTAAATGATATTTCATGAAATCATTGAGATTAGAGAATATGACAAATACTTCTGTAGATTTTCATTATGGGTCTGAGCACATTTTAATTACTCACATATTTAATCAGTAAATTTCATGCTATATAAACTGTTCTCCATTTTCTTCTGCTGATTAAGACAAATGAGTTGCTTATTTTTTCTATTCACTTACAGGCAGACAGACTCATAAGTCATGGCCTACTCTATAGAGCCTTTAGGTAGAATTCTATTTTTACACTTAATTTTTTTCTTTTTTTCTTTTGTCTTAATGCTCACAGATGTCATGGGATAAAATGTCTAGGGATTTAATCTAATTAAGTATTTTAAACAATATTTCGTGTTTAACATAGCTATACATCAATTCAGTATATAATTTCTGATTTGTATATCATGTTCAGGACTCAGAGATTGAAACAATAAAAAACAAATAAATGTATTAATTAATTTTGAGACTATGCAAAATTAAAAATTTATTTATGAGTATTTAATTTTATCAGGACATTTTAACAATATTGAGCACCTATTCTGAGTTAGTCAATGTGCTAGATGCTGGTGGATACCCCAGTAAAGAATTCACTTGAGATTCCTACTGTTACATTGAAAAAGTGGTAACAAATGGAACAACTGCTTATAAAAGGAGAGAAAAGTGAGGATTCGATAATCACAAATTTAAGTGCCAACTAGGAGAATACTAGTCACAAAGTGGGGAAGCACTGTTTCAGATATAACAATTGAAAATTACAAAGCGCTATAAAATATTTGAAGAAATACTATTTTGATTGGTGCCTGGACAGGAAGGGGATATGGTGAACGATAAGGCTAAAGAAGTACAAATCCAGGTCTAGGAAACAGTGTAAAGAACAGTGTGGACAAAGCTTTCAGTCAAGGTGGCAGCAGTACGTAAATGCAGTACTCGAATCTTCCACAACCACATCAAAATTACAACTAAACTACAGAACAATCATCATTCAGAACTGCCTAAAATCTAGCTGAACAGAAGTCCTACAACTAAGGATAAAAAAAAGAACCCACATCAAGACTGGCAGAGACATGGAATGGTCTGGACACCCATATGTGGTCGATAAATATCTGAAGGGATATCTCTGCTGCAGAGGTTCCTTTTGAGGAGCAAGGGGTCCCAGCCCCAAACCTGGCTGCCTCAGGCCAGGGTTGCAATGCCAAGAAGAGAAGTACCATTACTTTTGGATATAAAAACCAGCAGGGATTATGGCTGAGAGAGACAGACACTGCTGAAGTCCCAGGCAGTTTCTCTTAAAGAACTCATGCACAGACTTAGTTGACTTATTCCCTCTGAGCTCTAGTGCTTGAGAAGCAGCTTAAAAGGTTCCAGGGACATATAGAGAAGAATTAAATAGCCTGGCATTAGGACAAGAGCTGAAAGAGCAGCCTTCTCCCAGACAAAAGTGTTGGCTGAGACCATTGTTCCTTTTCTGGTCCCTTCCTCTACAAAGTTGGCAGGTGCCATATCTGAGTCTCCATCAACCTGGCCATCACTGCTCACCCCACCTTGGTGTCCTGATGATTCCTTGAGACCATTCCTCACTTAATTTGTAGGCCCACCTAAGCCTTTTCCATAAAAATGACCTGTCTTATCTATACTAAAATATCTCAAACATGTAGCATCTGGTCTTGGTGCTCATGCTAAGTGGCCCTAAGCCTGGCACTAGTGACAGCTGGCCTAACATGTTGTAAAAAAAATAACAGAACAAAACTCCAATAAAATAACTGAACAAAATGGAGACAAGCAAGCTATTAGATTCCGTGTTCTAAACACTGATTATATACATGCTCACTAAACTTAGAAGAAGAGTAAATGAACTTAGTGACAACTTCAACAGTATAAAAAAAAGACTTGGAAACCATAAAAAGAACCAGTCAGAAATGAATGATACACTAACTGAAATGAAGAATAATTTACAGGAAATCAACAGTAGAGTGGCTAAAGCTGAAAATGAAATCAGAAATTTGAAATACAAGAAAACAAAAACTACCCAATCAGAATTAAAAAAAAAATAGTGTAAGGAGCCTTTGAATCAACTTGAAGAACAAATTCCTGGTGAAGGAAATAGACATACAAATCAAGGAAGTGTAGAGTCCCAAACAAGATGAATTCAAAGTGGGCCACACCGAAAGACACTATAATTGACATGCTAAATATTAAAGACAAAGAGAAAAATCTTAAAAGCAACAAGAGAAAAGCAGTTAGTTACCTACAGGAGAGCTCCCATAAGACTGTTAGCTGATTTCTCAACAGAAGCCTTGCAGGCCAGAAGGGATTGCCACAAAATATTCAAAGTAATGAAACACAAGGACCTATAACCAAGATTACTCTACCCAGAAAAGCTATCATTTAGAATTGAAGGACATACAAAGAACTTCCTGGACTAAAAAAATCAGAAGGAATTCATCACCATCAAATCAGTATTACATGAAACATAAAGGGTCTCCTTTAAGAAGAAGAACAAAAAGAGATAAAAAAATAAGAACAATAAAATGACAATAAATAAATGTCTATCAACAATTGAATCTAAAAAACAAGCCAACAATCGAAACACAAACAGTCTCATATACAGAGAACATTTTGATGGCTGCCAACTGAGATGGGGTTTGAGGGATGGGTGAAAAGGTGAAGGGATTAAGAAGTATAAAGTGGTAGTTACAGAACAGTCATAGAAGTGTGAAGTACAGCATAGGAAATAAAACCAATAATATTGTAATAACTATGGATGTTGTCAACTAAGTATGAGATTTATCTGGATATTCACTAACTTATATAACATCTAACCACTGGATTGTACCCCTGAAACTAATACAGTATGTATGTCAATTATAACCGAAAAGTAAAAATAAGTTAGAAAAAGAAATTGTGTTTTTTTTTTTAACTTTATCCTAAGAGCAATGAGATGCCATTCTCCTGTTTTGAAGCAGGAGTGTAAATTATGATTTGTGTTTTTAGAATGCTAGCTGCTGTGTGAAAAATTAAGCAAACAGAATGAGTAATGGATCCTGGAAAAGTTAAGAGTCAGTATTGTAGTAGTCCAGGCAAAAACTGTTGATAGTTAAAAATTCAAGGGCCACGAAGATGAAGAAAAATACTTAGACCCAGTGGACACTTGATGAATAAATTAATAGGTTTTAGTGATCAGTTACATATGAACATTAGGCAAAACTCATGTCTTAGTCTCTTACTAAAACAATGCGTTAAGTTGCTGGTGTGTTCACCATTCACCGAGGTAAAATAAGCATGGGAGGTTGAGATCCCAGTTTATACATATTGAGTTGGAGATACTTGGACAAAGTTAAAAGAGAAATGCCAATTAGGCAGAGTGAGACATACATCTATAGCTGGATATAGAAATTTTAGATTTATAAAAAATAAATTTAGAGGAGAAGAAATAAACATTTAGGGAAAATATGTGTCTATAGAGTGAAGCTAGCAAAATAGCCTTAGCAGGAAAGGTTTGAGAATAAGGAGAAAACCAGTATAATGTGATATTATTCAATTCAACAGAAAAGAACAAAGAGAGAATCATTAATATCTAATGTTGCTGCGGTAGGGATGGGGGTATTAAGCTGTATAGGAAAAAAAGTTATTGGCAACTAAAGAGAAACCAAGAAATGAGAACAGGAAATCCTTAAAGATACAGAGAATACATCAATTTCACATTCTGTGGGAGTCAATTCAGGTCTATTTGCAAATCAACTTCAGTTCCATAATGAATCACTATATAGACTTCCCATTTCTAATTCTGTATATCTATAACCACAGTAGCTTAATTAAAGTGTTTCATCCAATGGTGTAATACTAAAGATATCATTGGTTGTAATTATTTTTAGAGATTTTGGCAACCCGCTTCCAGTGAGGTAGTTGTTTTAACTCTTTTGAACTAACAATGATGACTTAAAGTACAGGCTATATCTGACAAAAACAGTTTGCCCATGTTCTGAATTTACTCATCAATACTGATTTGGACACAAGAAAGAAAGTATAAAATAAGATAAGAAGAGTGGTTTATGTGTGAGCTACACAATTTGAACATTTTGTTACAGCAAATAAAACAATGAATGTGAAAGCAATGTATAAACTGTAATGTACTATGCAATCAATAATATGAGTATAATGGATGTTAGTTTTTTTTTGTTTGTTTTTTTGTTTTTTGTTTTTTTGTTTTTTGGTTTTTTTTGGCTGTCCATTAACCGAAATTCTTCCTGTGTTTAGGGAATTTACCACTTCATGAGTCTTGGGGCCTGAAAACTCCAGGTACTGTTATTTGTGCTGGTTCCCAACCTATAAATATTCTTCCATTCTCCTTTGCCAACTGGTGGTGGGATGCAAGTCTTCCTCAACATAGGGTGCTAGAGTTAACCTACAAAGTGATAGCAGGTAGGTGTTCCCTTTGCAGGTTGGTCCTCTATTGTTATTTTTCCATATAGGAGTCCAGCAGCTACCTCTGAGGAGCTCCAGTGGTACCCAAACCACATTCTCCCTGCCAGAGGTGCTACGCTTCTCTAGCCCACCAGAACCCTCCAGCAACCCGCAGCTGCTTCCTTAAACCTGAACACTCCCCACACAACAGCAACTTCAAATGCTTCTGGAGATCTGACTCTCTTGGCTCACACCCTCCACTCAGATCTACTCTGGCTACTTCTAGAAACCAGCACCGGTCTGTGACCTCTGGCAAGTTTCTTTGCCATTTGGAGGCTGCAGTCTCTTGTGGTAGCTACACTCTCTTCAAAGAGGTCTAAATTTCACCCTTGGCAGGGAACACTTTCCTAGCCATCAATTCCTAATATTTACCGTACCTCAACCTGGGGATCTTAGCTATTTGTTTGCACTTGCTGATTCTGGATACCTTAGAGTCCTCTTCTAAGGACTCTACTTCTTAACTTCCTCCTACGAATAGTTCTTTGTAGTAACCTTTGCCCCACCACAAAATAAATTGTGTGGTTTCTCACTCATGATTAGACTTTGATAAAGCTCATGATCTGGATTCTGCCAATCGAAGGAGGTGTTAATGATGTGTAGAAGCAGCCACCACAGGACCATCAAGGATGGTGATCAGGTCTTAGCCCTAATGAGTTCCTGTGCAGTGGTTGCATGTAAATTGTGTGCAGGGTTCAAATGAGGCAATGACATGTGTGTCCTCACTGGACCATTTTGTGGTCTCTTTGGGCAATGTTCATGTCCTCTTGTCTTAGATCTAGTTAACTAGTTCTCCCGGCAATTGTGGGAAGTACTTGGTAACTTTTTAATCAATTATTTTTTGATTTAAGTAAATTGGAATTATTTTCTGTTATTTGCTACTAAGAGCAATTAGAAATAACTAAGATTATTGAGTGCTTATATTGGTCAGGCACTGGTCTAATTACTCCATATGTATTACCACATTTAATTTTCATACAGATCCTATAAATATCAATTATCCACATTTTACAAATGAGAAAACTAAAGCTCAGAAAGAAAAGATTTGTCCAAGCGCTAAGAACTGAGTAGTAGAGATGATAGTCAAATCCAGACAGTGACTTCTAAATCTAGTGCCCTTAAGTGCACTAACAATGTGACAAATTGTGACCAAACACAGATTTTTTCCCCCCATTACAACATAGGAACTATATTTGACTGTCAAGCTAGAAAGAAAAAGCTACCTCTGTATCATTAAAATACAGATCCAAAGCTCAAGTTTTATTAAGCTTTGAGGCCAAACTGAGTCAACTCTTTTCCTGGGTATCTTTTTCTGATTGTTTTCTACCTATTTATTATAGTTTTAAAAAATCTGATATATTGGGAAGTCTGTATGGTATAATTATTAGCTCTCTGTCCAGTGAATGGTCGAGGGCAGTGTTTTTCAACTGTGCTCTGCAGGTGAGTGCTGGTCTGTAAAAAATATTGTATGAAGATTAAAGAGTCTATCTGTGAACCTGTGATTGAAAACCATGGGTCTAGATTAGATAGGTGTAAGCAGTGGGTTTAAGGTTAATTCTTATTAAAATTAAGGGAAATAAAGTTAGTAGGGAATAAAGATACTGTATACTACCTTCCCCATAGTCTAAATAATCTTCCTTCTTAGTACTTATAGTCCTAAATTGTCCTTGGGAATGTCATCTTATTAACTTACTATATAAGTTGACCAATCATTATTTTTCATTAGATATGTTGACTTCTTTTATTCTTAAAGGATATATAATATAATATAATATTATAATATAAATTATATTTATTATATAATATATAATAAATAAAAATGTATTATATTATATAATAAATAAAATTTATATTTTTATTTTAAAAGTGTAATAATAAAACTCAGTGTCATTCTTTAAGGATATTGGTTCAAAAGAGAGCTTAAGGCAACTAAATGCTCAGTCTCTGGGCCATTTTAGAAAACGGCATGATTTCAACAATTTAAAAGGCATGTTATACTCAGCCACCTTTAAAAAAATGTATAATTTGATTAAATTGACATTTAAATGTCAAGTACTTTTCCAGCATTTCCTTTCTCATAATTGCTCACTGCTGAGATATTTGTGTGTAATTAGGAGGGTTTTCTCTCACTCTTTGTCTTTTAACCAGTCTATCTCTTCAACCTTATTCATTGATAGATTCCAGTGTTCAATTGTTTTCTTTCTGAAACTGAATTGTGGGGTCACTAAAACTGAACTGTTATATCTCTAAAAGTTTTAATGTTTAGTTAAGTGAAAATCACTAAATGGAAGAAATATTAATTTTAATACATTAATTTATGGAAGTGAAGAATTCTAAGAGTACAATTATAATATTAATTTAGTGCAATATGATTTCACTATAAAAATGCATTGCACATTTAAATTTAGTCAAAAATTTAAGTTCTTAAATATTTAGCTAAAGTTTTACCTTTTGATATGTGTAATTCAATGGACATGTAGTACAGTAATGTTATAGCAATAAAATACATATATACAACTATGGCTAAGCTAAAATATAATGAAAGGAACTGAAAATTAAATATTATTTTAATCTTTAAAATTAGAAGAGATTTAAAAAATAATAGTCAATATTGGTAAAGGCCTGATGGGAAGGAAACTTGTATTTACTGCTGATAAATTCATATCACCTGAGAGGAACACAATATGTGGATACCAATAGTGAATCTTAAAAGCTTTCTTGCCAAGTAGTTTCTGGAAAGCAATCTTTAAAGACTCATACCTAAAGTTGTCTCCTCTTAATAATACAGTTGGTAGAGAAAAATTGAAAACTATCTAATTTCCTAATATTGAAAGGGTTCATAGTTGAATATACCATATGATTTCAAAATAGAAAGGAGAGTAGAATAGAATAGAATAGAATAGAAAAGAGACTAGATATCAAGAAAAGTTGTGTTTGAGAGTCAAGTATACAAAAATTTAAAATATTCTTTTATGATTTCCAATTTATTTCAAATTTCCTAAAATTTACATTTATTACCTTTACAATTAAGAGGAAAAAAAGCTTTATTTTGAATGCAGAAAAATGAAAACTGATTCTTCTGCAAAGAGTAAGCCATCTTTGGTCTCAAGACCAAAACTCTCCTCACCACTAGTACTGCAGTATACCTTGGACCATGTAAGCTCTTTGTGTCCCTTACTAATGACTGGGAGAATGAGATTTAGCTTATCCTGGGAATAAAGGCAGAATATTTTAAGAGAAAGGGAGAAAACTATAAAAGTCAGGATTATAGTTGCACAAGTAATTTGTGCAATTACATGTGTAAATAAAATTTTCTTTTCCATTTGGTTGTAAGCCCTGCTAGGTTGGGACCTTCTATATACAGAAGAAATCTATATACAGCACATTTGCACCATTATTAAATATTTGTAGACTCAATGAAAGAAATCTAATTATAGAGTATTCCTTAATGTTTCTGTTTGCATCTAGGTTCATAGATTATTTTTGTAAAAAAAAATACATGTGTCCAGATGTTTGCTGAGAATAAAAATTAAACTCTAGCAGTCCTTGAATCAGATTATTTCCCAAGCCAGTTTGTGAGAATGGAAGAGAGAGGGAGAGGGAAATGAAAATACAGCTAGAATGAAACAGGAGGGGAAAAAAGGCATTTTTGATTGTTAGGTCATAATCAGAAATAAATCTAAAACCACCTATAGAAGAACTGGAATTAATCCCCTCCCTTTAAAACTGTTCTTCAATAGTAATCTATTATTAAAAATGGTTATTTTTACAATGAACCTCAAGGATTTTCTTAATTAGTTAAGGAGACTACCTACATGTAAAAAAGCCCTTACACATAGGCCCCAAATCATGATGTGATCAATTATATACATAGATGAAAACCAGAAATCAGGTCCCAATTCTAGGAATGGGGCTTTGATCTCAAGAAGGACCATCCAGTACTATCTGTGAAACTAGGTTCTTCAATTCAGATGGGCCCCTTCTCATTTCACTTTTGGGAACTAGCATCTCTTTCTATTTAAAACTTTGGATAAAGGCTGGAGAATATGGAGCACTTAATAGCTCCTCTCCAGGTAATCCCCAAATATATATACTTTATTTCCTGATCTCCCTAGAGGTACTGAGACAATATTCGAATTTGTTCCAATTGTTCTGTAGCCCAAATCTGTGATGCTGTAAAATCCTGCAGTATCTCTGTGACATGACAGATTGAAGTTTTATCTACCCAATCCTTTTGCACACTTCTCAGAAATGTGAATAGCCATTTGACAGTACAGGAACCAAGACTTATGTTAATGTATTAGTTTAAAACATAAATGCCTAAGGGACTTAGCAAATAAAGCTGCTTTCACAAGTCAGGAGCAGCTGACTTCTTACTCACTCTACTTGGTCCTTAATGACAGGATAAGTGTGTTCTTTAAACATGAAAACATTTTGTTTGTTTACACATTTTTAATTTTCACCAATGTATATGCCCTTTAACATTAAAACAAAACAAAACAAATAAAAGTACACACTATTCCCTAGGTCTTACGTTTTCTATTGTGATGTTGGGTATACTCATAGGTATAAGAACTATTTCACATTTCTTTTAAATTTTTTTTTTTTTATGAGAAACACACATGAAGGGTGACATCAGGCTCCTGGACAGTTTTGGTTTTCTGAGAACATTTCATGCTACTTTACTCTGACTTATGGTTGCTATGCAGACATACAGGACCAGCCATGGTGCAAATTAAAATACTCTGGGGAAATTCAGAAACTTGAAATTTTATGAGCAACCTCATAATTTAAAAATATTAACCCATAATTAAAATTAAAAACAATACTATCGGCTAAAGAAAATACTACATTGACATAATTTTAACCTTTGGTCTAGAAAAGCAGAAGAGGTTCTGTTTACAGACGGAGGTGAATATATCTCACAATGCATTAAAGAATAAAGTACAATAGCACTTCTTATAAAGAACCTTAAAATAGGATGAGTAAAATACTAACTGGCAGTTTTTTATGGTAATCTGAGCAAATGCAATTTTAAAATCTGAGCAAATTTTAAATTTTAAATGTTAGTTGCTGTGAAAAATACAATATATTACAGGAAACCTTTTACACTTGTAGTTTTAATAGTCACTGTTTGGAATATTATCCATGCCAACTAAGGCTCTTTTTTCCATCAGCTTTCTCCCTCCCACTTAGCCAAAACCCTCTGAGTCACTTGGGGAGAAAAGTGAAATATATTTATGATATATATTTGGATCTCTACTTGGGGACTTCAAGAAGCTCATGAGTGATGAGAGTGTCCTCATTAGTTTTTAATATGAACTGATCATACATTGTATGGCCAGAAGCCGCAGCCATCACAGCCATCCATGCACATGCAGGCTCCCAGTAGATTCGGACAGATGGTAAAGAAACGACGGAGCCAAAAACTGGTGGACCATGGCCTGGTGGACCATGGCTTTATTCTAGCCTCACAACCAGTTGACGAGTAAACATAAACACACAGAGGGCTTCAAAACGTACTCACACATTCTCTGGTTCCACAACCAGGAAAACCTTTTCCAGTTTTTACTAGAATCAAAGGCCCCACAAGTCTCAGTCCCCTCTGGTTCCCCATCTCCTTCTCTCTGCACAAACTGCACAAACTGGCTTCTCCTTCAGCACTCTGCCATCTTGACTGCCTTCTCTGCAAAAATATGGCTTCCTTCTTCCTCCTTCTTCTTCTCTTCTAAAAAACTATCTGAGCCCACAAAGACACCTCATCCAGCACACATTAGCATAGCAATGGCCCTTCCCAAGCAGGAAGGAAATGAGCAGTTTCACCTGGCAGCACCATTTTAAACAAAGTGAGCATAAAAATCACAATTTACAAACTTATTTTCCCAACATACATGTTTAGTTAAAAAATAAACTCTGTCTTGAGTGTCAATTATGTGCCTGCTGCCCACTTTGTCATGTCCTGAGACCTACTCAGTTCCTGCTCTAATGTGGTTCATAATTATATATACAGGTCTGCCAGCTCAGAATTCTTCAATGACCTGTTTTTTATACTTACAAAAACTTAACAGCATATATGTGCACAAAGGATGATTGCTGGTTTGGTGAAAGGTATGTTCAACACAGAACAGGCATCCTAACCTCCCAAAATATAGTGGCTCTTGGCAAAACTAACTATAGTTACTTAAGTCATTTTGGTAATTCCTAATGCCAATCACAATTCTGTCCAGCAAACACAATGAATGACAGGGGGAAAGGAGAATTCTACTTAGTCATTTTACCTTTGAATGAAAACTAGAATTCTTTGTAGCATTTTCTAAATTTATAATATAAAATAGAATCCAAAGATCAGGTATCACTGCCTAAAGAAGTTAGGCTTGTCTGTTCTAGAAATCAAGTTCATACAGTTAAACTGTCATCAGTCAAATTCCTTTTAAATAATGACTCAAAAAGTCAATTCTTCAGATTGCCACAAGTTTGAGAGAAAGGGGGGGGGAGATAAACTTTTTAAGAATAAGTGCTGCAACAATGTTTATGACTCAAATATGGAGCTCAAAGACATACCTATGACAGTAAGCTCACTCATGCGTAACTCCTTACCTTGTGCCCCATTGCTGCTTCTAAATTTCTAGGTAGGTAGCTGATTAAAATTGACAAGAATTTTGCTCCAGGAACTTCAGCAAGCACAAATCTTTTCCATTTCAATACCCTGGTATCTCAAAGGAATGAGCTGCCAAGAGAGCATTGGAATGGAAAGGCACATACGCATTCCCTCTCCTGCCATCAGCACCGAAGTTAACAGGAGACTCAAGCCTCCACAGTAGCTCCTTTTAAGAGATGTTAGTTACCTAGGTAAAAAAAATAACCACTACTACCAAAACCAAAAGAGAGACCTCATTGGGACCTTGAATCTACATAAGAAATGGTAAGAAAATAATCAAACCTATTTTATGTAGCTGGTCTTTTTAATTCCCTGTAATCAAGAAAGTTTCTTTTAATAAATTTTCTTATTGTAGTAGATAGTACACAAAAGATTTCAATAGAGTTCCCTACACATTTTAAATGATAATCCTTCAAAGAGGCAAATTATTTATCTCTAAAGATTTTAACTATGAATTCTTATGAATAATAGCACTTTGTCATATCATAAGCTATGACATCTTCCACACTTTCTTTGAAAGATAATGATATTGATAGTTAATATTTGCATTGCATCATGTCTTAAAAAGCATGCTTGCAGGTGCTAGGTAATTGTTAGGTAATTGTCCAATGCAGGGACTGAACAGTTTCCTCATTCTTTTCTACATGTGTTATCATGGTTCAGGTTCAGAAAGAGTTATTTATTGTTATTTATGTTGGCTTCAAAATCTCTGCACTTTTCTTCATCTGACTCAAGCATCCATCTGCATATCTGTCCAACCAACCAAATTTGTTGACATTTGCCTTACGTGGAGCATCACAACAATTTAGGTAGGAGAGAGATTGTGCTTATAGTACCATATAGTCGGTACTTTTGCCAGGAGTCCTGTACAAGATACAGTCATCTGTAAATTTACCAAGGACCCAATTATATATCTTTAAATAATTGCAGAAGTGATATCTTGACATAGCTCAATTGATTTGTCCCTTAGTACTACACATGTATTCTATATACTTGTATAATGACACAATTTTGTACACTGACTTTGCAGGTATAATCATCCTATTGTTTAGGTACAAACATCCAAAATGTTTTAAGGCAACATTTATTTTGTTCATATATGGGAGTAGACCATAGTACATAACTTTGGTTGTGACTCTTTTATAAAGTTAACTGATGATCCATTTTCTTTCTCAGGAGAATAATGCCTGCACTTAAATATCTTAGACAGTTGTATTCCATTTTATATTTCCTCTTTAAAGTTTTTTTAATTTATTGATTTGAAAGAGATAAAGGAAGGGAGAAAGGGAGAGGGGGAGAGGAAGAGAGCAAAAGGGAAACATCAATGTATTGTTCCGCCTAGTTGCACACCATTGGTTGTCTCACACATTACGTGTGCCCCAACAGCAGATGAAACCCACAGCCCTACTGCCTCTGGATGATGCTCCAGCCAAGCTACTAGGCCAGGATCCATTTTATATCTCCTTTTTGTTGTCAGTCTTTTTTTTTTTTTGTATTTTCCCGAAGCTGGAAACGGGGAGAGACAGACAGACTCCGCATGCACCCGACCGGGATCCACCCAGCATGCCCACCAGGGGCGACGCTCTGCCCACCAGGGGACGATGCTCTGCCCCTCCAGGTCATCGCTCTGTTGCGACCAGAGCCACTCTAGCGCCTGGGGCAGAGGCCGAGGAGCCATCCCCAGCACCCAGGCCATCTTTGCTCCAATGGAGCCTCGCTGCAGGAGGGGAAGAGAGAGATAGAGAGGAAGGAGGGGGGGAGGGATGGAGAAGCAGATGGGCGCTTCTCCTGTGTGCCCTGGCCGGGAATCGAACCCGGGACCCCTTGCACGCCAGGCCGACGCTCTACCACTGAGCCAACCGGCCAGGGCCTTGTTGTCAGTCTTAGTGAGATGCTTTACAAGTAAGAAAAATATATTATTATTGGCATTTGTATTTCTCTCCCCCAGGATGAATACTTCTCCTTTCCAAGAAAAGAAACTAATCTGTAATGATGTCTTTGTTAGTAATTTGGAACATGTCATTGTATTAATTAAAGACAGTCTTTCTTAAGCAGAATCTTGTTTAAGGAGAGAGTAATGTTTAACTTTATTTCACCTTTTTTAATGGTTTATAATTGAGTGCTTTAAGAAGGTAACTGCTAGAGTAGCCCAGTTAAAAACAGAATATCCCACTTATATATTTTTTTCTTTTTATCTTTTGTTAGGTAAATATGTCCTATTTATAGTCACATAGAAACATTACCTGCCATGGAGCCATGGAGCTTGCCATGGTCTGGCATAGAAAAATAAATTTTGAAAAGGTGGCTCAGGGGACTGGATCCATTTGCACTGGCACTTCAGAATTCTGAAGGCCAATCTTCCTTTTGCAGTGCCTTTTTCTATGGGGTTAAAGAAAATGTCAACCTTATTTTCAAAATAATGAGGAAAGCATTCACTTGTCTTGAATATTCCACGGATCGATGAATAAATTATCATGAAGACTTTGCTAAAGTAAACATCTATGTAAAACTGAATAATAAGGGTTACAGAGAGGGGGGAAAATCAAAGATTCAGTTTCTAATTTTACAGAGTAGAGCACTTCCTATCGAGTGGTAAAAAGTGAGAACAATTTGCTCTTCTGAAATTAAGGCATCAAGGTAATTTACATTATAATGTAGAATCTTCTCTAGTTCAGTACCAAATTACAGTCCATTTGAGTGTGACTTTTTCAATCATTCTTCATTTTTACATAATTTTTGCCTTCTGCTACATACAGATATTTCTGCTGAGTTATAAAACCTCATAAAATACCCTATTTAGAGAAAGCAGTATTGATGTTACAAACATTCTACTCTATGTACCCCCGGACAGTTACTCTAGGGAACTTTCCTGGGGTACACTGATATACTGGTAATAATATGCAGCCAGAATATGCACATCTGTACAGCAAAAATGTACAGTACGAGGTCTCTGGGACACTGCCCACCAATCCATTTCTAACAGAGTCACTGTACATCAAATTCTGTTACAGCATAGACATTTTAGAGTTTCAGTGACTGCAATAATTTTAAGAAACTAAAATGTTCACTGTTTTAAGTACTTTATGACCAGTTAAAATTCTAAAAATTAAGAAAGTTGAGAAACCAAGTTATCCATTAAGCCTCTGAAAGTCATTTGAAACATATTTATTGCACAATAAACTGTAGAAATAAAATTATTTTACTTTACATTTAATCATAACTGGAATATGTCTCATGATATAGAATGGGGTCCTGTCAATCTAAGATTAATCAATAGATTCTGAGACCTTAGGTGTATAGCTAAAGTCCTTGCATATGTGGAAAAGAGAGCATTATAACAGATACAAAATTCACAGGGAAATTATAGCTATTGTCTAATAAAAGTGCCTGTTACTATAACTAAGACTATTTGTATTTTATATTTAATTGATTATTTTTCACACTTGTGGCAAAGTCCTGGCACTCAGTTCTCCTACATTTCTGGGCCTCACTTGCAGATACTGGGGGCTAGAGGATAAGTCCTTCCCAAGGGAAAATGAGTAGAAATGATATGAGTCACTTTTAAGCTTAACACATTTAACCTCCCATATGCACTTTTACTTTTTTCCCTGCCAGCTGAAAGTGGATGACATGATGCTTTATAGGATGTGAGCACCATAAGGTGAAAGGTTCTGGGTCCCCAAAGACCAAGTGAAGGAAAACTCATACCCTACTGACTTGAAAACCCATGGTAGAATTATAACTTCTCTTTTATTGATTCTTAAATGCTTAGGTATTTTTGTTACTTCAGCTTAGCCTATTATAACTAGAATAGACATATTGGATTCGTTATGATGGTTTAATATTCAAATTTATGCCATATTCAACGAACTGACTCAAATTCAGTATTTTCTGTGTAGAGTTTCTTAATTCTTTTATTTTGATGTGAGTGGTCTCTTTCTGATTGGATTTCTTGTATAATCAGTTGACTGTTAATAAAAATGACTTATGAATTACAACATCTATCTTTAGGCTTCTTGGCCAGCAAAACAAAAAGAGAAATGGACAGTTAAATATTCTTACTTCCACTGAGGATAAAACATACGTTTATAAGTGGAAGAAAGCTTTAGTGTTAAATTCTAAAAGATATTGTAAGCATGAAAGTTCATATAGGGAAGGCAGTGATATGATAGAAAACTGTCCTCAACACCTGCCTTAAGCAAATGTAATTAATAGATGTAATAGTATGTAAAGTACAGCATCTTTTGATTACAACCTTTGTTGTGATTGGCAGCACTGCAGGGTGTCAAGGTAATCTGTAGTAAATAAGTAATTGTTTTTTAGCCTCAATCCAAAGATTAGGCTTATATTTATTTGACAATAAACTCTTTAGAAATTATCTATAAATTATATTATTTGTACACTAGATTTTCTAAAAGTAAGAATTATACAGCAATCAGTTGTGACTGTCATCAAGTCTGACCTTGATAACAGATTCCGAATTGTTGGTTGATGGTGAATCCATTAATTAGAGACTAGAAACAGATAGTTTGACTGTTTTTCGGACATTAGAAAACCAAATCTAAACTCTTTACTAATAGGAGGCTGTCAAAGACACTTTTTGAAACAATCATAATACGTGTATGCATGCAAGGACGTGTGCGCAAGCGCGTGCGCACACACACAGACACACACACACAATTTCCGAGTCCATTTCAACTTAGCCTAAAACTTGTTTAAGACCAGAGCTATTCTGTACAGTATAACGGTATTACATTTCAAAAGCAGAAGTTACTGTCACAGTTCAATAATTATCTGTATTATCATGTCTAGTTTGAGCAATATAGGTTCCTGGTGTATCTGAAAAAAATATTTTTGAAATACATCTCTCAAGATGGGCTCACTAGATATAAACCATTTACATTTTGTAAGATAATTGATGTTATTTTACAATACATTATACTAGTCTTATGTCTGATAATATTTAGGTCCCAAGATCAACTGTCAGTTGAGGTTACTGCTAATTTGTGGCAGGAAGACAATATCATTAATGTATCGTGAGAATTTGTCCAACTGTTTATTGTAAAGGAAGTAATCACGTAGGTTATGTAACAGTGGTATCAAATCATTAAAATATTAAAAATTAAATACAATTTAATTTATGACATACTCTGTAGCACAATTTCTCTTACATAAAATTGCACTAATAACTGTCTCAATGGATTTTTTATTTGTTCTTAATAAGTTAAAGTATTTTTCAGTTAGTATTTGTAATTTTTAGTTTAAAATGACTAAAATAAGCTTCAGATCATTAATTCCTAAAAAGCAAAAAATAATTAATTTTAGTTTATGTATCAAATGTAGCCTCTAAATAATAATATTTCTGTAAATTTAAATTTGAAAGTTGAGGCATAATTTCTAAAATTCTCATATACAGGAAGCTCAAAGAAAACCTAAATCTTGTAGCCTTTGTAGCAAGACCTATCTTAGTTGAGTGGTGTCTATTGATGACAGTAACAAGTAAAGTCAGCTGTGCACAGCTAAACTCACTGAAGTACACAGGCTCACAGCCTATCAACACATGTGTAGTCCTCTCTGCAGCTACCAGTCTTCTGAGTTAGTTACTAGTAATTTTCAAATTATCTTTTTGTTACTTCAACAGCCTTAAGCTACTTTTAATATCTATTCTGGGTCTGGTTGTGCAACTAAAACATTTTATGCTCTTAATTAACATATATTAATTAATAATTTCTGAACTATTTTTCCTGAGTATAACCCCCATTTTAAAAAGCTTCTTATACAACTTAGAAAATCAGATAGTCAAAATTTATTGACAGCTTTTATCTCCTGTAGATCATGCAGGAAAGAATAAACAACTACAGGTAGAATTAGAACATATAATGCATGATGGTGCTTTTGTAAATTAAGCATGGTTTTTATTTATAAAGTAATTAGGAAAAATTTTTTTAAAGATCTAATAATTCCATCATTTTGTAAATTTCTTTTGAGAGTGTGTCCATACCTACACAATCAAATGTATTCAGCTATTTTCCTATATTATATTGTAAATATTAGAAAGCGTTAGAAATTTTGCTTAGATTTCTAAAGATAAGTACTTATTTTATATCTTCATCATGAAATTGAACATCTCATCATATATAAAAATACTGAGTTAACAGTTAACTTTCTAAAATATATTTATATTTGGGAAGTGGCAGGCCAAGATCATCCTTTAAGATGGTGTCTCCTTAGAGGGGCCAGATGAGGCTTCAGCACTAGCTCTAGTCAATGCACAAGGTGGACCTACTATGGAAGGAGGAGGAGGTCCGAGTAAAGATCAAAGGCTTAATGAGTATATCGTCGGTTTGCCTGTGTGCTGGCTACCTTGTGGATGCCACCACCGTCATAGTGTGTCTTCATATTTTCCGCAAGTTGCATTTTGAAGAACCTCCAAAACAGCTAGTAATGCCAATAATGCCTATGTGCAAGACACAGCCACTGCTCAGTCTCAGACTAGACTGGGTATTGCAGGACATCATGTACAAAGTAGTGCCTGGTTTGTAAGACAGTGAATAGAAACGGATTCAAGAATTCCACCAGTCCCGAGGCTGGGATGAAGTTATCCAGCCCAGCCGAGAAGAGCCAGCAGAGAGCAACTTCCGCCTTCCCTTCAGTAGGTTCAATCACTCTAAAGCCCACTTCAGTGAGTGAGCCCTGAGCCTATGCTTGGATTTGCTGCGTTCTGGCAAAAACAAGAATAAGAATGTCCTGAACAACAAATGTGTCCGATGTTCTGTTAGAGCTGAAGATTCACCATCCCTGGAGGGTCCTCTATCATCACTTGGTGCTAAATCCCCAGTAGGTGCGGCTTTTTTTTTTTTTTTTTTTTTTTGCCATTGAAGTTCTTAGTGATCACATGACCATCCCTTTGCTTTTACAATAATACAGTGTGAAAGCGAAGAGGAGACAGAGGCCAAGCCCTGCCACATTCCTCCCTTTTCCATCCCAGATATTAATATGATATTAATTGTGACTTTATTTTTTGAAATAAAAACCTTAAAAAAATAAATTTATATTTAAACTTAATATATGGTTTTGCTTTATAAAATTTTTCCAGTGCTTCTTTTTCATAAAAAAATATTTTTCTTCCTATTTTTCTGCTATGGTCATGTTTTTAAAAATTGAGGTAACACTGGTCGATAACATTATATAAGTTTCAGACATGCAACATTATAATTCACTATCTGTATACACTATATATAGCATGCTCATCACCAAAAGTTTAGTTTCCATCTGTTGCCATTATGTTCATACTTTTTGAGCATTGGTTATAGTTATGACAAATGGCTTGAGGCCAAATATATTTATACTTTTAAAAAAGGACTGCAATGATTTATTCATAGATAATTCGCTCAAAGTTTTTACAGTGTTAAGAAAAATCCTATGTGGAAAAGATACATTGAGTGTGGTAAAGGGAACAAATAATGCAGTTTTTAAATTATGCACAGAAAATAGGATAGACTGATTTGCTGGTGTAATCTTTAAAAAATATATATATATATATGTATATGTATTAAGTTTAGTGAGAGGAGGGGAGGCAGAGACAGACTCCTGCATGTGCCCCAACTGGGATCCACCAGGCAGGCCCACTAGGGGGCGCTGCTCTGCCTATCTGAGGTCCTTGCTTTTTTGCAACCAAAGCCATTTTTTAGCCCCTGAGGCAGAGGCCATGAATCCATCCTCAGTGCCCAGGGCCAACTCACTCCAATTGAGCCATGGCTGCAGAAGAGGAAGACAAGAGAGAGAGAGAGAGAGAGAGAGAGAGAGAGAAGTGAGAGGGGGAGGGGTGGAGAAGCAGATGGGCGCTTCTCCAGTGTGCCCTGACTAGGAATCAAACCCAGGAAATCCTGGAGTAATCTTTTTACTGAGAAGTAAATATAATTGATCTTGTAATTTTTATGTACGTGAGATGAACTTTAGCATCATCCATCCTTTTTTCAGGTCTATGGTATTTTCTTATACACATAAGGTCTAAATAACAGGTAAATGAAAGGACTGACAAAGCGTATATACTGCTAGACCTTTTCCTTTTCCTTTAGTGTATCTTTACTCTCTGAAGATTTCTCTCTTTATAGCTACAGATTTTTCCCTTGGACAGGTTAGTATGAATTAGATACACTGTTTCTTTATCATAGGGGAAGAAACATTTATCCTACTTTACAATTTCTTATTACAAGATGTTAGCCACAGAGGTGCATAGACAAAAGTATGAATTCATTTGGTAATATTGGCTTTTTTGGTAAATAAGAGCAAATTGAATTCATTTTTCTAATTATTCACAATAACAATTCTTTACATTAATTTAATGATATATTACCTCTAACATACATGTATTTTGAAACTGAATCTTCTCAAAAAATACTGTGATACTTAACTTTATGTGGTGAACACACAATGCAATATATAGATGATGTATCATAGAACTGTATACTAGAAACTTATTTAATGTTCTGAACTGTTTCACCCCAATAAATTTAACAAAATTAAAAAAAAACTGCTGTCACAAAGGAAAAGGAAAAGAAACACTGACATTTATTTCCTGCCGATTATTTTCACAGTATTTTTCATTTAATTCTTACAACTTTGACATTATTGTAGTATCTCCATTTTCAGAAGGTGAAATAGCAGTTTAGAAAGGTTTTAATAACTAGCTCAATATAACAGCTTTGGTAAATTTCCAAGCCAGAACAGAATTGAGCCTCAAAGTCTACCTGGTTCCAAACCCCGCAGGACAGGGGTCACATCTTATAAATGTTATAGCAACAAAATGATGTTGAGACATGAGTATGCTCAATCAATGTGTATTTCACTGACCTCTCCTCTCTTTACTTCCCAATCACTATTCATGTAATTTCTTCTTAAAGTCACTCTTACTGAGTTAGTGTTCCAAGTTAAAGAAGAGCATTCTCAAAGAGTGGCTGTTACTTTGTTCATTTTCAGCTTATTTCCACAATGGCAGTATAGAGATGAAATCCAAATAAGTCAAGTTCTATAACATGAATAAAAGTTTGGACACAATAAAACATAAGCATGTTGTATCACATGAAGGAACTTCTCTTCATGTTTTGATTGATGGAATGTAACTTTGAATCATATTAGGTGAATATATTTTAGTCACACAGGTGAGATATATTGTGTATTTTTTTTACAATAATTCTTTCTGCTTTAATGATGATTCGATATTTATGGCCTTCACATAAATAGATTGACATTTGCTTAACAATGTGGCCAAGAAAAATGTTTTATATCAAATAATTTTGAGATCTCAGGATTGATTACTTAGTTTCTGCTTCCTTAAGAGTGATAGTAAAGACAAATGAAAATACAACCCATTAACAATAAGCTAAATTTTTTTTTCATTTTTTTTTTCTTTTTTGGATTTTTCTGAAGTTGGAAACGGGGAGGCAGTCTGACAGACTCCTGCATGCGCCCATCTGGGATCCACCCGGCACGCCCACCAGGGGGCGATGCTCTGCCCATCTGGGGCGTCGCTCTGCTGCAACCAGAGCCATTCTAGCGCCTGAGGCAGAAGCCATAGAGCCATCCTCAGCGCACGGGTCAACTTTGCTCCAATGGAGCCTTGGGTGTGGGAGGGGAAGAGAGAGACAGAGAGGAAGGAGAGGGGGAGGGATGGAGAAGCAGATGGGCGCTTCTCCTGTGTGCCCTGGCTGGGAATTGAACCCGGGACTCCTGCACGCCAGGTCGACGCTCTACTACTGAGCCAACCTGCCAGGGCCTACAATAAGCTAAATTTAACCCATTCATTTACTGTGTAAAAAAAGCCTGCATAGTTGGGCACAATACTTGGTGTTACAACTATTTAATTAATTTTCTGTGAATCCCATGTGGTGAGTCTCTTACTACATATTATACACCAAGAAAACAGGGCTTGTATTTGTGTCTGTAGTGAAGATTTACAGACTTGTTATTATCTAACCCAGGTTTAGTTGGTTATTATCTAACCCAAATCTATTCTTTCTTCACTTTTTTCATATGTGCTTAAAATAAAAATTAATCTAATTCAAGTTGACACCATGAATTTAGTTTTAATTCCTGCACAATGACAATATAATTAAATGTAAATTTTGCTAAATAAGATGTCTATAAATAAGAGCTTTATAATTTAGTTTATTGTTTCATTCCAAATATTAAAGAATCTGACTTTATCAAAACTATATTAACTAGAATAAACCTATGTTTCTATTTTATCTTCTATAATCATGTATGATTGCCTTTTTATTATAAAAAAATGAAAGCAATAAAAACTGTGATTAGCAAAGATTTCTCATGAACCACCCAACATTTTCTGATTTAAAGAGTTTAACTATTCATAAATTTTTATCAAAATTTCAGATTGTTCCTCTTGAAAAATTTTTATCTTGGTTCACATTTCTTTTACATGTTTCAGAAAAAATGCTTTCTGAGGTGGTAAGATCAGTGGTCAGAAGCTTTTCTAATATTATACCATGAGACCAGAACTCATTTTAGAAGTATCGTATGTGTCATACTGAAGCCATTAATGCTTCCTACAGCTAACTAAAACTAAAAAGAGCAAGTCATCAAAGTAGAAAAGGTTCTTCTTTTTGCTACAAAGAATAAACCAGGGGAACAGGAATGGTCACACAATGGCCCTAGGACTCATGGAAGTCAATGCCCCAAGGAGAGCTGGCCTGCCAGTGTGAAGTTTGTCAATTAGAAATGAGCTTCTTGTGGACGTAATTAGAAAAATAAAATAAAATAAAGACTTCATTAGGAAGTATACATTACATGTTTGGAATGATAATATTACTGAATTTACAGTCATTCTAAGTTATTGGATAATTTCCACTAAAACTTGATCTCCTCTAATGTACTCTAGTTAATAAATAGTAAAATCATCCACCTGTTATGGAGCCCAAAAATCAGGATGTTTTCTTTAAACCTCCTTCCCCTTTCTGAGCCTACCATCTCACATCTTATATTGGTTATCAAGTTCTACTTGATTCACTGTTTTTAAAATTCACCCCCTTCACCTCTCTCTGGCTCCGCGGTGGACATTGTAATCCAAAACACCATTAATTGGTACTCTTTTTCCCTCCTTCCTTCCTCTTGTCCTCTATCCCCTCCTCCTTTCTTTTAGAATGTTTCATGATTTGAGTGTATTATATTTTCACCTGTGGCGGATACGGCACATAAATGATGCTGTACCTTTCTCAGTGAGGAGGTACATGATGTTGCTATATCTTACTATTGATGATGTTATCATCAATCACTTTATTAAAATGATGTCTGCCAGGTTTCTCCACTGTCATCCTCTTAATAATCAAGGAGTCTTTTGTGCAGAAATACTTTGAGACTATATGACATCCTTATTAATTTTACCGTCCAGCATTCTTTTCTAAATAATTATGACTGTTGTTTGGCTCATCATGATTTTGTTTACATTCTTCTTTCTAAGTTATTCATTGTGACTTTACTATAAGAAAGAGCTATTTCTTCATTTATTTATTCAATTAATTGTATCTGCTGGAGTCATAGATTTATTTTATTTTATGGTTATCATACATCATGACCATCATTTATTTTTTCACCTACATTTCCCCAGATTTGGCCATTGGCAGTTTATTTAAATTGGCTCTTCAATCCTTTCCACATGCTCTCCAAATCATTTTATAAGCACTACTTCACTTTCTCACACCACATGATAATCTTTCTCATTTTATATTTTCCCTGACTTAACCTTTGATTAATCATTTTTCTAAAGAGTACTGTTTTTCAATTATAAAGTGGTATTCAGGAATTAAGTTCTGAATGCCAGATATGTTTATTACTACTGGAATATTTTCTTGCTTATTGGTCCCCTCAGTGAACAGAGGTTGAAAATATATGTATGGACACACACACACATATTTACACTTATTTGTATATCTAAAACTGTGTGTGGTTATTAAAAACATATGTTCGTACTTATACATCCTAATTTCAGTCCAATACCAGGAGGCTCAATCTAGCCTTTCCTTTTTCTTATTTGTAATCTAGCTCTTAATAGCTACAACATATTTAGTTATTTGCTCAATTCATTATACAAATAAAGTATTTCAGAATTTCTAGTAAATACATTTATAAAAAAATTACAAAGTATAGCACAATATTTGTGTGTGTTTGTGTAGGTATTCAATCACAATATTGTTTGCCAAAATTACTTAACTATATTCTTCTCTACCTTCTCCAGTATAGTTATATCATTCATTTGTAACATTGTTAGATAAATTTGTGTTTGTTTTTTTGTATTTTATTTTGGATTGTTCTATAAAATCTTGGTTTTACTCATTTATGTTTTGGGGTATGTCTTAAAAGAGATTGCTATACAGAAAAGTATACTTAGAGAAGGATCATTCCTTCAATCCTTCATTCCTATTCTCACCCACTCTATATCGGTAAACAATTTCATTAGTTTCTGGTTTATCCTGCTGATATTTCTTTTGAACATATCACCCCCATTCTACTTATTCTAGATTTCTTCTTTAGCATCCAATAAAGTAGTTCTTACAACTGTAGATCAATGATTCCTTTCCTTACTATATATATACTCACAACATTTTTCAAGTGTAACATCATAACCAACTTCTGAGAAACTGTAATTTTCTCAAATATCAATAATCCTTCAACACTTACATTTTAAACAATGGTCATTATAAGAAATTTGTTCTTTCAATAGATTTTATATCAAAATTTAAAATCGTCATTAGTTGGAGTTAGTGAGTCTAAGGTTGGAGTGAAGCAGAGTAGAACTCCCCCCCCAAAACAATGCCCTCTTCAATAGCAGCTCATGTACCATTGAGGCTATCTGTAATTCTTTCATTCACTTCAAATAACTTGTCCCACTGACCTTCAACACAGCTATTCCATTTGAAAGTTCTGCCAGATATCCACTCAGTTTTTCCTTTTCATATTCACTAATTGTAACATCTGACTGCTTAATTATTTCTTAACTATGTTTTTCAGTTTGAGGCTTGTCACTTCTCTTTTTTAAGATCATGATCTTTTCAAAATCTTTGGTCCCGATGACCTCTCCAACTTTTTCTAAGCTATGAGGCTAAGCATCATCAAGATTTATGGTAAAACTCTCGTTTCTAGCACACTGAAACACTAGTAGCAATAAGTTGCTTTTTTTACTATCACCAAAACCTAGACATTTGACTCCTAAAATTTGAAAACCAACTTTTAGTCTATTCAGAACAAGTACATTTAGAGCTTCTCCACTAATATCTTCAATGATTACTATGAAGGACTTAAGATATATTACAAGACTATATATGTACATATCTTTTGACCCAGCATTGACAATTTCTACTCCGTTTATGAACAAAATTCTAGATATTTTTTTTTTCACTCAGTAGAAATTAGGCATTCTGAAATTCACATTTCTGACCCTTGATATATACAAAGTATGCAGAAATATAATCTTAACATTTCAATTTAACAATTTTTTTTCTTTTTCTTATTTTTTGTATTTTTCCAAAGCTGGAAACAAGGAGGCAGTCAGACAGACTCCCACATGTGCCCGACCAGGATCCACCCGGCATGCCCACCAGGGGGTGATGCTCTGTCCATCTGGGGCATTGCTCTGCTGCAACCAGAGCCATTCTAGCGCCTGAAGCAGAGGCCACAGAGCCATCCTCAGTGCCCGGGCCAACTTTGCTTCAATGGAGCCTTGGCTGTGGGAGAGGAAGAGAGAGACAGAGAAGAAGGAGAGGGAGAGGGGTGGAGAAGCAGATGGGTGCTTCTCCTATGTGCCTTGGCCTGGAATCGAACCTGGGACTCCTGCATGCCAGGCTGACGATCTACCACTGAGCCAACTGGCCAGGGCCTTAACAATTTTTTTTAATTATTTATTTATTTATTCATTATAGAGAGGAGAGAGGAGAGAGGAGAGACAGAGAGAGAGAAGGGGGGAGGAGCTGGAAGCATCAACTCCCATATGTGCCTTGACCAGGCAAGCCCAGGGTTTCGAACCGGCGACCTCAGCATTTCCAGGTCGATGCTTTATCCACTGCGCCACCACAGGTCAGGCTAAGGCCTTAACAATTTTTAATTCATCATTTATGGTATAGTCCACAGGGGTGAAGGGGATGAATTAAAAAAAAGTGAATCAGTAGAACTTGATAACCAACACAGGGTGTGAGATGATGGGTTCTAGAGATAAGAGAAGGATGTTTAAAAAAGACATCCTGAATTGTGGGCTGCATAACAGGTGGATGATTTTACTATTTATTAACTAGGGTACATTAGAGGAGATCAAGATTTAGTGAAAATTATCCACCAATTTAGTCTTAATTTTGTTTGTAAATGTATCAAAAAGAGAATTTATTTTTAAAGAAATTTACAGTATTAAAAAGGAAACCTTTAAACTAATTTATCATTTTATCTTTATTGTGGAATAAGTGCTTTTTATTTACTTCAGATATTTATTTGTTGGTATACACAACCTTAACAGTTGTAATAAGAGCACATTAAAAAATTGTATTTTGCCCTGGCCGGTTGGCTCAGCGGTAGAGCGTCGGCCTGGCGTGCAGGAGTCCCAGGTTTGATTCCCGGCCAGGGCACAAAGGAGAAGCGCCCATCTGCTTCTCCACCCCTCCCCCTCTCCTTCCTCTCTGTCTCTCTCTTCCCCTCCCACAGCTGAGGCTCCATTGGAGCAAAGATGGCCTGGGTGCTGAGGATGGCTCTGTGGCCTCTGCCTCAGGTGCTAGAATGGCTCTGGATGCAACAGCATGACGCCCCAGATGGGCAGAGCATTGCCCCCTGGTGGGCATGCCGGGTGGATCCCGATTAGGCGCATGCAGGAGTCTGACTGCCTCCCGTTTCCAGCTTCAGAAAAATGAAAAAAAAATTGTATTTTATCTTGTCATTGAATGTAATTTCATAAATATTTTTCAGTATTGTTTTATATTTTGAAATGCATTATTTACATGACAATACAATTTTCATATTCTGACACCTCTAATCTAATTTCCTATTCCTCAATTTTCTGAAATCCTTATTCATAAGAGTTTACTGCTACTACCGAGTCCTGCCATACTCAGTTCCCCAGTCAAACATGTTGTAAAGTTTTTGTGAAAAACTTTATAATTATTTAATTTTTGAATTATTTCTTTGAAATAAGTTATAAGAAATGGGATTATGCATCAGAGGGTAAAATAAAATACTTATGTTATATTATCAAATTATTCTCTAGGAAAACTAAAACCAGTCACTATTTACCAATTATTTATTCATGAGTCTTTTTATCTTATAGTAACTTCACATTTGTATCTGATTTTTTCTTATTTTAAATATATAATTGGATGTGAAAAAGAATCTGCCTGTGTTCAATCTAAACATTGTCATTTTCTATCTAGGTGTGACTTGGACAAGTCATTTATCTTCTTTTTTCCTCAGTCTTTTTTATATTTAAGTGGGGATATAATATCACATATCTTATAGCATCACATGCATTAATGTATGTAGAGTCCTTAAAACACTGCCTGGCACACATCAAACACTATATGTATAAGTGACATCAATATCATGGCAGCATAGGACATTTTTCCTTTTTGTTCCCCCCTTTTCAACAAAATTCCAACACCAACAGAAGTGCCTTTGTGGGAGTGTGGGATCCAGAACAATAGGAACTGAATAGGAGTCTTGCCCACCTGTGAATTCAGTAACAGGCAGGCAGATTCTGGTTTGGGCCGTGGAAACAGCATACGGGGGACTTGCCACAGCTCCTTTTGTTGTGATTGGAAAGAAACCTGGAGAGTGCTCACCTGGACAGATACCCACAAGTGAGAGAGAAATGGCAAAGTCCGAACTCCCAAATGGAGAATTTGGTACACAACTGAAAGGGAAATTATATACATACATTGATGAGCAAAAGGAGTTTGATAATAATAATAAATAATACAATAAGTAATAAGATAAGAATAAACTCTTTTGCATACTCAGAACTGTATATCTACCTTTGCCCACCTCATACATAGATATATGGGTTGGCAACAGTAAGCTCACAGTTGTGAATATGGGAAACACAGAGTTTATTTTTGTATTATTTATTTATTAATTATTGTATTATTTATCTGTATTATTTGTCATTATTATTACTATTATTTTGTATCCTTACTTATGATATATCTTTAAGTAATCATGACTGGTAACTTAACCAACTTGTTCACACCTGTGTGTGTGTGTGTGTGTGTGTGTGTGTGTGTGTATGAATTTGGATACAGCAGAAATGGTAAGAAAAACTTTACCAGTGCTCTTCCTCCTTCCCTCAAGGCAACATTATCAGGAGCTCAAGAATGAAGTAGTGGTGGCTTATCCCACAGTAGAGCTGTGAGTGCCTGGTTATGTTAGTGGTGTGAAATGCAGCTGGGGAAACCCATTTCTCTTCTACAGCACCCAGGGTCCTGAAATGGGACATCTATAACTAATAGAAGGGAGGAGGCAAGTTTACTAGGAAGTCCATCCATGAACCTCTGGCACTACCACACCCAAGTATCTCCATAGGTCTGCAGGTAAACTCAATACCACAAGTGCTAAACCCACATATCCCCTCACTGTGCATTTGGCTCCTTGTGTATTCTCTTGAGTGTGGCAATCAGTGTGTGCACCAGTAGACAGGGAGTGCTCTCAGAATATAAGCCAGGATCTATTGGCAAGGCAAAACCCACAAACTCAAGAGGTTTCTGATAGCTTAGTGAGTTGTTTTGTAATCCATAATATGTGGAGAAACCCTCAGACAATAATCAACAAACAAAATACCCCAGTGGAAGGCAACTAACAAAAATTTAAGTAATTGTTTGGTATTTCAAATGAAAAGGCAGCAATGTAAAATTACCAGGAACATGAAAAAAATCTAGAAAATATGTCATTACCAAAAGTTAATTATCCAATAACAAAGAATTTTGCAATCTAGCTGATAAAGAACTTAAATAGCTGTTTTGAAGAAATTCAATGAACTGCAATAAAAATCAGGAAAGCAATGCAGCAAAATTGTAAAAAAAATCAATGAGCAAAGTGAAATATTTTTCAAAAATTTAGAAAGTATAAAAAACCCTCTAAAATACTGGAGCTGAAGAATTTAATAAAGAAAAGGAAAAGTGCAATAGACACCATCTGCAGTAGATCAGAGCAAATGGAAAGCAAAATAAGTGAGTTATACAAGAAGAATTTTGAATTAACCCATGTAAAAAGAAATTTAAAAAAGCAAAGAAAGCCTATTTGAGCTACAGTTTTCATTACAAAAATTAAAATAATAGGGGATCCACAAGACAAAGAGAGGCCAAAGGAAAAAATAGTATTTAAAGAAGTAATAGCTAAGAATTTCCTAAATCTGGAATATTTGATTCATGAAGCTAATAGATAACCCTTTGGTGAAGTATTAATGCAAAAAGACCTTATCCAAGACACATAACAATGAAATTGTCATTTTAAAAAATAAAATAAAGAGAATTCTAAACACAGGGAAAGAAAAATTGTAAATTACAGATTATACTGATACATATTAGGCTGTCAGTATAAATGTATAAGTGTATCAGTGTCATATAAAACCAACATAGAGAAATACATTGCACTTTTATATACTAACAATAAAAAGAAATAAGCAAAGAAAACCATTCCATTCACTATAGTGCCAAATACAACAAAATACTTATGAGTAAATTTAATCAAAAATAAAATATCTATCCAATAAAAACTAGAAGACTTTGAAGAAAAAAAAATTGAAGAAAACACAAATAAGTGAAATGATATACCATGATTTTAGATTGCAAGAATTAATATTGTTAAAACATCCATTTTACTCAAAGCCACCTATGGAACCTCAATCAATATGCCAAAGGCATTTTTTCACACAAGTAGAGAAAAAAACGATCTAAAATTTGTATGTAACCAAAAACTACCTCAAATAACCAAAACAATCATGAGAAAGAAGAACAGAGGGCATCACACATCCTTATTTCATGCTATATTACAAGGCTATAGTAATTAAAACAGTATAATATAAAAAATAGACCAATGGAACAGAATAGAGATCCCAGAATTAACCCCCCACATTTATGGTTAACTACTATTTGAGAAGAAAGTCAAGAACACTCAATGAAGATAGTATTTTCAACAAATTGTGTTGGTGTCATTTGAAAACCATATACAGAAAAATAAAATTGAAATCTTTCTTATACCACTCACAAAAATTAACCTGAACATGGCTTAAAGACTTAAACGTAAGACTAGATACCATGAAACTTCTAAAAGAAAACACAGGGAAGAAACTTTTTGATACTGGTCTTGGCAATGATATATATATATATATATATATATATATATATAGCTAGCTATGACACTAAGAACACAAGCAACAAATCCAAAAATAAAAAATAAATTGAAATACATCAAACTAAAAAGCTTCTAGACAACAAGATGAAAAAGCAACTTATAGAGTGAGAGAAAATATCTGCAAACTGTATATTGGATAAGAGTTTAATATCCAAAATATATGTGGAATTCATACAACTCAATAACAAAAATAAAACAATCAGATTAAAAAATAGGCAGAGAAACTAAATACATAGACATTTTTCAAAAAAAAAATCCAAATAGCCAACAGGTACATAAAAATATGATTATCAGAGTAATAGAAATCATCCCATGATGACATGTCACCTTACACTTATTAGAATGGCTATCATCAAGAAGGCAATAGCTAAAAAAGTGCTGGTGAGGACAAGGAGAAAAGGGAAACCTTGTGCATTGTAGTGAGAATGTATATTAGTTCAGCTACTACGGAAAACAGTTTGATGGTTTCCCAAAAATTAAAAATAAAAACATCATATGATCCAGAAATTCTACTTTTGTGTATTTATTAAAAGAAAATTAAAATGAGGATTTCAAAGAGATATCTGTACTGCCATTTTTAGCACATTATTCACAATATCTAATAACTAAGAAATGGAAACACCTTAAATATCTATGAATAGGTGTTTTTTTTTTCCATGTCCACAGCTAAATTTATCTCCAGGTCCCAGGGCAGGAACCCAGAGCCGATGAGCAGTGGAGCTTGCTGTAGCAGCCATCTGGGCCAGCCACTGCTATGGGGGGAGCAGGGGCTGAATTTGACTTGGCTGCGGATGAATAGGTTTATGGAGAAAGAAGATGTGGTGTGTGTGTGTGTGTGTGTGTGTAATGGAATATTACATAGGCATGAGAAAAAAGGAAGTTTAGCCATTTGTGAAATGTTTGTAACTAGAGGGCATTATATAATATTAAGTGAGATAAGTCAGACAGAGAAAAATAAATACTGTATGATATCACTTATATGTAAAATCTAAAAAAAGCAAAACACATAAAAATAGAGAGTAGAATGGTGCTTACCAAGGGTTGAGGAGTGAAGAAATTGGGGAAACTTTTTTAAGAGTACAACTTGCAACCAGTAGATAAATAAGTACTGGAGAGCTAATGCACAGTATAGTGATTATACGAAATAATATATACTGAATTATAAACTTCAAAGTTGCTAAAAGACTAGGACTTAATTGGTCTTACCACACACAAACACAAAAGATAATTATGTGACCTGATAGAGGTGCTAGATCACGCTATGGTGGTAAATACATCATTATATATGATTGCATGAAATCAACGTTTTGCATTTTAGTTTTGCATAATTTATATGATTACAACTCAATAAACATTTAAAAAAACTATATGTGTTGTTTATATTATTACTGTGATTTGTTAATATTTAAAATATTTTTATTTATCTAGATTTTTTTTCATTCCCTTTTCGATCACCCATTAGTTGTATGTTTCTTGTACTTTGATTTTCTTAATATTTTTATTTTTACTACTGTTCTAATTTTATTTGGTTTTCTAATTATATATGTCTATAATTCTTTTTACTTTCATACAATTGTATTTATCAATATACCTTTGTATTTTATTTTATTGCTCCAGAATTTCTCTATCAATTAAATATACAACTCTGTCTTCAGTTATTTTATTTTATATAACTAAATTGAAACATATTATGGTTTATCTTTAAAGATGTAGACAAAGTTAACTTTTCTTCAATAACTAGAAACAAATACTGGTATGAGAATGTCAGTGCTTTTATTTTTGTCAAAGATCTTTTCAAAGTGATTGTTAATACCTACTGAATTTAAAAATAAAGAATAAAGTAACAGATTTTTGAACAACAGTTAAAGCTTAAGAAAAAGCTAGTATATTTTTACAATGATAACTTTAGTAAATAGAATATTAATTTTAAAAGTAAGTAATTAAAGAAAAAATTAGTATATCACTGTGATAAAACATTTACTCAAGAAAAAATATAAATTAGAAAATTACTGTTTAATTAACACACCTAACTTAAAGGGAAGTCAATATAAAATTATGTAGTGTCAGGTTTGAATGTGTATTATACTTATTAATTCATTCTTCACTTTTTTTAATAAATTTTTATTAATGGTAATGGGATGACATTAATAAATCAGGGTACATATATTCAAAGAAAACATGTCTAGGTTATTTTGTCATCAAATTATGTTGCAAACCCCTCGCCCAAAGTCAGATTGTCCTCCGTCACCCTCCATCTAGTTCTCTATGCCCCTCCCCCTCCCCCTAACTCTCTCCCTCCCTCCCTCCCATGTCCTCCCTCCCCCCCACCCACCCTTGGTAACCACCACACTCTTGTCCATGTCTCTTAGTCTCATTTTTATGTTCCACCAATGTATGGAATCATGTAGTTCTTGTTTTTTTCTGATTTACTTATTTCACTCCTTATAATGTTATCAAGATCCCACCATTTTGCTGTAAATGATCTGATGTCATCATTTCTTATGGCTGAGTAGTATTCCATAGTGTATATGTGCCACATCTTCTTTATCCAGTCTTCTATTGAAGGGCTTTTTGGTTGTTTCCATGTCTTGGCCACTGTGAACAGTGCTGCAATGAACATGGGGCTACATGTGTCTTCACGTATCAATGTTTCTGAGGTTTTGGGGTATATACCCAGTAGAGGGATTGCTGGGTCATAAGGTAGTTCTATTTGCAGTTTTTTGAGGAACCACCATACTTTCCTCCATAATGGTTGTACTACTTTACAGTCCCACCAAGAGTGAATGAGGGTTCCTTTTTCTCCACAGCCTCTCCAACATTTGCTATTACCCGTCTTGTTGATAATAGCTAATCTAACAGGGATGAGGTGGTATCTCATTGTAGTTTTGATTTGCATTTCTCTAATAACTAATGAAGCTGAGCATCTTTTCATATATCTGTTGGCCATTTGTATCTCTTCCTGGGAGAAGTGTCTGTTCATGTCCTCTTCCCATTTTTTTATTGGATTGTTTGTTTGTTTGTCGTTGAGTTTTATGAGTTCTTTGTAAATTTTGGATATTAGGCCCTTATCTGAGCTGTTGTTTGAAAATATCAGTTCCCATTTAGTTGGCTGTCTGTTTATTTTGATATCAGTTTCTCTTGCTGAGCAAAAACTTTTAATTCTGATGTAGTCCCATTCATTTATCTTTGCCTTCACTTCTCTTGCCATTGGAGTCAAGTTCATAAAATGTTCTTTAAAACCCAGGTCCATGATTTTAGCACCTATGTCTTCTTCTATGTACTTTATTGTTTCAGGTCTTATATTTAGGTCTTTGATCCATTTTGAATTAATTTTAGTACACGGGGACAGGCTGTAGTCGAGTTTCATTCTTTTGCATGTGGCTTTCCAGTTTTCCCAACACCATTTGTTGAAGAGGCTTTCTTTCTCCATTGTGTGTTGTTGGCCCCTTTATCAAAGATTATTTGACCATATATATGTGGTTTTATTTCTGGGCTTTCTATTCTGTTCCATTGGTCTGAGTGTCTATTTTTCTGCCAATACCATGCTGTTTTGATTATCGTGGCCCTATAATATAGTTTAAAGTCAGGTATTGTAATGCCCCCAGCTTCATTCTTTTTCCTTAGGATTGTTTTGGCTATTCGGGGGTTTTTATAGTTCCATATAAATCTGATGATTTTTTGTTCCATTTCATTAAAAAATCTCATAGGGATTTTGATGGGAATTGCATTAAATTTGTATATTGCTTTGGGTAATATGGCCATTTTGATTATATTTATTCTTCCTATCCAAGAACAAGGAATATTTTTCCATCTCATTGTATTTTTTTCGATTTCCCTTAACAATGCTTTGTAATTTTCATTATATAGGTCCTTTACGTTCTTTGTTATGTTTATTCCTAGGTATTTTATTTTTTTTGTTGCAATTGTGAAGGGGATTATTTTTTTGAGTTCGTTTTCTAATATTTCATTGTTGGCATATAGAAAGGCTATGGACTTTTGTATGTTAATTTTGTATCCTGCGACCTTACTGTATTGGTTTATTGTTTCTAATAATCTTTTTGTGGAGTCCTTCGGGTTTTCGATGTATAGGATCATATCATCAGCAAAAAGTGATAGCTTTACTTCTTCTTTTCCGATATGGATGCCTTTTATTTCTTTGTCTTGTCTGATTGCTCTGGCCAGAACTTCTAGCACCACGTTGAATAAGAGTGGAGAGAGTGGACAACCCTGTCTTGTTCCTGATTTAAGGTAGAAAGTCCTCAGTTTTATGCCGTTTAATAGGATGTTGGCTGATGGTTTATCATATATGGCCTTTATCATGTTGAGATATTTTCCTTCTATACCCATTTTGTTGAGAGTCTTAAACATAAAATTGTGTTGTATTTTATCAAAAGCCTTTTCTGCATCTATTGATAAGATCATGTGGTTTTTGTTCTTTGTTTTGTTGATATGGTGTATTACGTTAACCGTTTTGCGTATGTTGAACCATCCTTGAGATTCTGGGATGAATCCCACTTGATCATGATGTATGATTTTTTTAATACGTTGTTGTATTCGGTTTGCCAGTATTTTGTTTAGTATTTTAGCATCTGTATTCATTAGAGATATTGGTCTGTAGTTTTCTTTCTTTGTGCCATCCTTGCCAGGTTTTGGTATGAGGGTTATGTTGGCCTCATAAAATGTGTTTGGAAGTATTGCTTCTTCTTCAATTTTTTGGAAGACTTTGAGTAGAATAGGAACCAAGTCTTCTTTGAATGTTTGATAGAATTCACTAGCATAACCGTCTGGGCCTGGACTTTTATTTTTGGGGAGATTTTTAATAGTTTTTTCTATTTCCTCCCTGCTGATTGGTCTGTTTAGGCTTTCTGCTTCTTCATGACTCAGTCTAGGAAGGTTGTATTGTTCTAGGAATTTATCCATTTCTTCTAGATTGTTGTATTTGGTGGCATATAATTTTTCATAGTTTTCTACAATAATTCTTTGTATATCTATGATGTCTGTGGTGATCTCTCCTCTTTCATTTTGGATTTTATTTATTTGAGTCCTGTGTCTTTTTTCCTTGGTGAGTCTTGCCAAGGGTTTGTCAATTTTGTTGATCTTTTCAAAGAACCAGCTCCTTGTTTTATTGATTTTTTCTATAGTTTTTCTGTTCTCTATTTCATTTATTTCTGCTCTGATTTTTATTATCTCCTTTCTTCGGCTGGTTTTGGGTTGCCTTTGTTCTTCTTTTTCTACTTCCTTAAGGTGTGAAGTTAAGTGGTTTACTTCGGCTCTCTCTTGTTTGTTCATATAGGCCTGAAGTAATATGAACTTTCCTCTTATTACTGCTTTTGCTGCATCCCAGAGATTCTGATATGTCATATTTTCATTTTCATTTGTCTGTATATATCTTTTGATTTCTGGGCTTATTTCTTCTTTGACCCATTCATTTTTTAGAAGTATGTTGTTTAGTTTCCACATTTTTGTGGGTTTTCCCCCCTCTTTTTTGCAGTTGAATTCTAGTTTCAAGGCTTTATGATCAGAAAATATGCTTGGTACAATTTCAATTTTTCTAAATTTGCTGATATTGTCTTTGTGGCCCAACATATGGTCAATTCTTGAGAATGTTCCATGTACACTAGAGAAAAATGTATACTCTGTCGCTTTGGGATGAAGTGTCCTGTAGATGTCTATCATATTCAGGTGTTCTAGTATTTCGTTTAAGGCCACTATATCTTTATTGATTCTCTGTTTGGATGACCGATCTAGAGCCGTCAGCGGTGTATTGAGGTCTCCAAGTATGATTGTATTTTTGTTAGTTTTTGTTTTAAGGTCAATAAGTAGCTGTCTTATATATTTTGGTGCTCCTTGGTTTGGTGCATATATATTAAGGATTGTTATGTCTTCTTGATTCAACTTCCCCTTAATCATTATGAAATGACCATTTTTGTCTCTGAGTACTTTTTCTGTCTTGTAGTCAGCATTATTAGATATGAGTATTGCTACGCCTGCTTTTTTTTGGGTGTTGTTTGCTTGGAGTATTGTTTTCCAGCCTTTCACTTTGAATTTGTTTTTATCCTTGTTGCTTAGATGTGTTTCTTGTAGGCAGCATATAGTTGGATTTTCTTTTTTAATCCATTCTGCTACTCTGTGTCTTTTTATTGGTAAGTTTAATCCATTTACATTTAGTGTAATTATTGACACTTGTGGGTTCCCTACTGCCATTTTATAAATTGCTTTCTGTTAGTTTTGTATCTAGTTTGATTCTTCTTTTTTGTTTTTCTATCATTTGTTTTTGTTTGTTTGTGCTCCATACTTCTTTCCTCTGTTGCTACCTTTTTTAAGTCAAGTGTTTTTGTGGTGATTTTTTTAAGGGTGGTTACCATTAAGTAATGAAAAGGGTACCTACCATATTCATTGTAGTACCCTATCTTATAAGTATTTCTGCACTTCATCATCCTTTGCTACTGTTAATCTCCATCCTCTCCCCCCTTTTTTTCCTTTGTTGTCACAGTTTAAGTTTGGTTTTATTGTGTTCTTGGTGGAGCTGTTACTTGTGGTGTTGTTTTCTTTTGTTCTTTGAATTTGGTTGGAAAACCCCCTTTAGTATTTCCTGGAGTGGGGGCTTTCTGTTGATAAATTCTCTCATCTTTTCTGTATTTGTGAATGTTTTTTATATCTCCTTCATACTTGAAGGATAGCTTTGATGGGTATAGTATTCTTGGCTGAAAGTTCCTCTCTTTCAGGGCTTTAAATATTGGAGTCCACTCTCTTCTAGCTTGTAGAGTTTCTGCTGAGAAATCTGATGATAATCTAATAGGCCTTCCTTTATATGTTGTACTCTTCTTTTCTCTGGCTGCCTTGAGAATTTTTTCTTTGTCATTGGTTTGTGTCATCTTTATTATGATGTGCCTTGGAGTGGGTTTGTTGGGGTTAAGAAAACTTGGTGTTCTGTTTGCTTCTTGAATTTGAGGCTTTAGTTCCTTCCACAGGCTTGGGAAGTTCTCATCTATTATTTGTTTGAGTATATTCTCCATTCCATTTTCTTTCTCTTCTGCCTCTGATATACCTATTATTCTTATGTTATTCTTTCTGATGGAGTCAGACAATTCCTGTAGGGCTTTCTCGTTTTTTATTATTTTTGAGTCTCTTCCTTCTTCTTCTCTCTGTTGTGCCTCAAGTTGTTTGTCTTCTATTTCACTAATCCTATCTTCAATCTGGGCTGTTCTGTTAGCTAAGCTTGTTACTTCGTTTTTCAGCTCGTGAATTGAGTTTTTCATTTCTGTTTGATTTGTTTTTATAGTTTCAATTTCCTTGGTAATATATTCTTTGTGTTCATTGAGTTGTTTTCTGATCTCCCTATATTGCCTTTCTGTGTTTTCTTGTATATCTCTGAGTATTTTTAAGATTTCTATTTTAAATTCTCTGTCATTTAGCTCCAAGGCTTCCAATATGTTAAGTCTTTTCTCCATAGATTTTTCCACATCTATTTGTGTTACTTCTCTTTCTTTTGTATCCATAATATTCGATTTCCTCTTTCTTATCGGCATCTGAGGGTGGTCTTATTGATAGCACTAATTAGAATTAATAAAGAGTAAAAAGTAAAATAAAAAAAAAAAAGGTAAAACACCCCACAAAAAAAAACAGTAATAATTTATTATTTCCCCCTTTTTTTCTCTCTTCTCTTTCCCTCCTCTCCCCTCCTCAGGGAAATATCATGCCTATAATGGAGGGCCTGGTTTGGGGTGAAGAGTTCAAGGGGCAAAAAAAAGGGAGTAGGGACCTACTAAATGCAAAAAAAAGAAGAAAATCTTAGACAAGCATAAGATGATTTGCTTGTATGTGATGGTCAACTAAGAGATATAATGAGAGGGATAAGAGGGAATCAGAAAAAAGGACCAAAAAAGAATAATAAAGAAGAAAAAATAAAAATAATAAGTAAAAATCTGTTGTTTTAAGTGGAGCGAAGACTAAATACAATGGAGACCTTGGGTTGGGAGGACCCAAAATGCCACAAAAATGAACAAACAAGAAAAAAAAATTAAAACAAAAGCAAAAAAGAGAAATAAAGCCAAAAAAAAGCCTTGAGTCCTAAATTAACTAATTAGTTCGTGATTGAGGATTATATGGGAGGAAAGTAAAATGAGAAAAGAAAAAACGAATAGAAAGGAAAAAATAAGAAAAAGAGAAAAACGAAGGAAGAAATAAAATAGTAAGAGAAAAAAACAAAATAAAGCAAGACAAAAAAAAAAAAGAGGAGAGAGTGAGAGTTAAGTGTTTTGGAGTATAACCTTAAAGGAGCATGAGGATGAAGAAGAAAAATAAAATGCAACACTCATGGGTAGTGTAGTTCAAGAAAGGGGAAGCATAAGATGGGCAGAGAATAGAAGGACCGAGGTGGAGGAAATAAAGGCAAAAAGATAGAAGAAACAAACAACAACAACAACAACAACAACAAAAAATAGTGGATCAAGTTGTAAAGTCTGTGGGTTTTTCTTGATTTTGAGAGGTTAACTTCTTCCTTTTTCTTTTCTCTCCCTCTTCCTGGTCGGTGACTCTGTACCCCAGGCTCTGCCCCTGTGTCACTCTTAGGTAGGGATTTGCAGTTGATGGGATTCTATGGCAATGTCATATAATTGGCTTTAGTCTTGCTGGAAGTAAAGGCTTGTTGGAGTTTGCAGGGTCCAACGATGAGAGAGTTTGCTTTCCTGGATTCTCTCTCCTAGTCCCCCCTTTCTGAATTAGCAGCCTGGTGATCCAGCTATAGGGCTGCAACTGCTTCTGCCTGGGGAGTAAGAGGCTCAAAGAGCTGGGAAATCCCCACTCTATCCCCACTCAGTGCAAGGCTTTGGGAAAGGCTCTGACAGTCAGGGCCTCCAGTGTAATCAGGCGGGGGTGGGAGTCAATTGTTGTCAAGGTGACTGTTCAGCGTCTATCATTTAGTTGGACCTCTCAACCCAGGCTTTCCACACTTTGTAGCCTGTTTTTGCAGGGAAGAAGAGGCACTAGTCTCTGCTTACGACTAGTGTAGTATAGACCTTATTATCTGCCAAGTCCTTCTTGTTAGCGTTTATCCCTGAATATGGAGGCTCTATTAATCAGAAGTTGCCCCCGCCCCTTTAGCGAGAGGCACTAAAAAATATCACGCCTCTTGTCTTGGATCGCTGAATTGAGAGAGATCTTATCAATTAGAACCGAGGGTGCGCAGATTTCATGGGTTAAGCTAATTTCAGTGATCGGGTCGCAGCTGTGCTTCCGAAGGTATTTTAGGCTGCCTGCGTGCGCCCCTCCCCCAACGCTTGATTGTTAGCTTGAATGGCTGGGTGAGGTGCCCCGCCCACGGAGAGAATCTCCCAAGCCTCTCCCGCTCGCCCCGCCGCTGGCGGCTGTTCCGCACCAGGTGCAGGATAATGGAGCCCCCTGGGTGTGCGGGCCAGCAGGGCGCCCTGGGCGCGTGGAATGCCCAAGGCACGTGCGCGAATTTGGGCGCTCCGGGCACCGGTGGCCGGTGACCCCCACTCGCAGTGTGCGGGCCGCTGGGAACGTCAGCGATGCTCAACCGGACCAGGCGCGCGCGCGACTGCTCGCGGTGGCTCACGGCGGTGGCTCGTGGCGGCCACTCGCAGCGGTGGTTCGCGGCGGCAGCTCGCGGCCGCAGCTCGCAGGGGCTCGCGGTGGCGGCTCGCGGCGGCTCGCGGTTCCCAAGTATATGGGCTGACTCACCGCAGGCGCACTCCCTTGCGGTTTGAAAGAACGTCCCTGTGGTAGATTCCTCCACACCCTCGTCTCTCAGATTCAAGTGATAACAGTCCTTTCGCTATCAGTTTGTGTGGAACTCCGGAATGCTCCGAGGATAAATTTTTCTGTTTCTAGTTGATAAATTTGTTGTGATTTAGGGGAGAGCTGTTGGATGCGCTGCTCACGGCGCCATTTCCGTGACATCACTCCTATTGTTCTTCATTTTATGTTGCTGTTACACATTCAACAATTAACACTTTTCAGGTGGAAGAGCCTGAGTGAAGCTGCAATCTTAATCAATGATTTCATCACACTATTTAATTGCATTTAAGAAGGTTAAAAATTAAGTTTGCCTCACACCTGCTGAAAGTACCAGCCAATATCTTAAATAAACCTTGTTTCATATGCATATGAACACACGCAGTCTCTCCAATAGTGAAATTAAATTCTTAATCACATTCATTAGTACTCTCTGCTTTGGAATAAAGAAAATTACACAGGTACATATTCTAAAGCTCTCTGACTGCTTTCAGGGACCTGTGGACTTCTAAAAATGATTTCTAAGTAGATATAATAATATGGAGACACATCCTATACTATCTCGAGATACATAAATACACTCACTCAAGAAATAATGCTGGACACTTATGTGCTAAGCACTGTCTTGAGCACAGAAGAAATACAAATGGGAAGAGAAGAAGGATGTAAGCAGTTTCAGCACTGTGTGATAAATCCTATGACAGGAGTGATCACAGAATGACAAATTGACACAGACAAAATGTGCCTAATTCAGTCTCAAAGGATCAAAGGAACTTTATGAATATGATAGTCTTCAAACTGAAACTAGAGTGGAGACCAAACATCACTAAGAATGGGAGAAAAATTTTACCAAGTATAGGGAAAAACATGTGCAAAGTGTAGACCCAAGGAAGGTCAAATTTCTTTGGGGGTTTCCCATAGAACTCAGCATGACTGGAGCTCCAAGAGATAGGGAGTAGTTGGCAAGCTGGACAATGAGACAGGTGTATATTCATCAATGGCCTTTCATGCCATGTTCAAGAATGTGACTTTATTCCGAAGATAATGAGAAGCCAATACAGATTTGCATTTTTGAAAAAAACCTAGTATTCTGTTAGGAGAATGCACTGAAAAGAAAGAAGACCAGAGGCATAAAAACATATGAAGTAATGCAATAGTCTATAGAACAAGTAATGGTGGCTTACACTAATTTAGTGTCAAGAATTAGAAGAAAGAGGCAGTCTCATGACAGATCTGACTTGGCATTTTTGAATGCCAGGATTTGAGAACTGAAGAACAGAGGAATCAAGAATGACACCCCAGCTTTTGGCTTGGGCATGTGGGCAAATGAGTTTTACCATTTGTATAAAGACATCTGTTGACAAATGAAGAAAAAGAGAAACAGGGATTGAATGTGGGATTAGACGGAATCGCTGCAAATTTGTCAGGATCTATCTAACTAATTGTCACATGGGATTTAAGCACTTTTGTTGGCAGTAAGGTTTATATATGGAAGAAAGTAATTAAGCCCCACAGGATTAGAACTACTAATAGGAATGATCTACTCTGGTTTTAGCAAGACATGCCTGGCCATCAGTTTACAATTGCCAAAGCAATCATTTCACTAATTAAAGACTAAGATGTATGGTAAAATTTTAGAAATACTGTATTTTAGAATTTTCTACATATTCATGGTTCAGTTATTATAAGAGTAATGAGCTGATTCATTCCTCTCTCTCTCTCTCTGCAATTAAATAATTAATTCCTCGCTGACCAGGCGGTGGCGCAGTGGATAGAATGTCAGACTGGGATGCGGAGGACCCAGGTTCGAGACCCCAAGGTCGCCAGCTTGAGCACGGGTTCATCTGGTTTGAGCAAACCTTGGACCCAAGGTTGCTGGCTTGAGCAAGGGGTTACTCAGTCTGCTGAAGGCCCGTGGTCAAGGCACATATGAGAAAGCAATCAATGAGCAACTAAGGTGTCGCAACGAAAAACTGATGATTGATGCTTCTCATCTCTCTCCGTTCCTGTCTGTCTGTCCCTATCTATCCCTCTCTCTGACTCTCTCCCTGTCTCTGTAAAAAATAATAATAATAATAATTAATTCCTTATTTGAAGTAAATAGTTTTCAAAAACGTTTTTGCTATGGCAAGCTATAATCATCCCAAGGGGACACTTCCCCTATCTACAAGTACTTTTCACGTATTATCAGTATCGCGTACTAAACCATCACATTTCTATACTTTGTTAGGCAGTATTGTATGCATGGATTTACAAGTAATTTCTTCTTTTACTCATTCTTCCCTCCCTCCCTCCCTCCCTCCCTCCCTCCCTTCCTTCCTTCCTTCCTTCCTTCCTTCCTTCCTTCCTTCCTTCCTTCCTTCCTTCCTTCCTTCCACAAATACTAAGTATCCCACTAGGTTCTAGGCATTGTTCCAGGCATTGGGAATAAAACAGACAATGTTTCTATCTTCATAGTTCTTTGGTTGTTAAAGAGAGATAATAAACAAATGTGCCAGATGGTAATAAGTGCTATGGAGCATGGTAAAGAGAAGGGGAAATATAGCCAGTGGTGTGATAGGAGACTTGTGGAGTTTCTAATTTGAATTGCAAGGTTATGGTAAGCCTCTCTAGTAAGGTAATGATCAAGTCAAGTAAAGGGCTGAGGGATGAGCCATGTAGATATTGATGGGACAAGTGCTTCAGGCAGAGGGAAGAGCAAGTGAAAAGGATCTAAAGACTCAAAGCACGAACATATTTCTATGGCCATGGGACACAAAAAGTTTTATATATACATGTATAAACATCAGGTTCTGTGCAATGTTTAGCAAGGGAAGCAAGGATAAATAAACATAACCCTTGATCTCAAGAAACTTATACTTAAATAGAGTAAATAAAATGGTAGAAAATAGAAGATATCAATAAAAGAAAAGTTATGGTAATATTCCTGGAAGAATGGATTGAGAAACAAAACAGTGATTAAGGACTGGAATACAAATGACATCAATGTTGTATTTATATCCACATGACATAGAAGGCTGACAATTCCTGAAGTTATGGTCATATTCAAATTTCAATATTATCATGTGATATGATCTTGTCCAACAGAGCACAGCTAATTTACTGAGCAAGTCTACCACCATTTTCCAGGTCATCTTAAAATCAATTAGTAAGTTTGAAGCACCCAAGAACAGGCCCAGGGAAGGTATTCATCTTCCTCCTGCTCTATTCTTAGCATGCAATACATGGAAAGTGACAGGGACATAGTACGTCTTTAACCAATATTTTATGAATGAATAGATAGATGAAGAGAAAACAAATGCCCAGAATTCAAATGATTCTCATAAAAACATAAGCCTGCTCATTTCAGCATTAATACAGTTCTTGGGAAATTCTCTGTATATGCCAGTGTTTTTCAACCATCACTCCACCAAAAATTTCCTGCTGGTCAGCAAAAGAGTTTACCAACCTGAAGTTATTACAGACTCAATGATCTTAGTTGAATTCACTTATGTTCATGGTGATTACCACTTATCAATCTGTGTCATTCATAAAAATACTATTGAGGTTGTCTTAGATATCTTTGGAACTTGGTAGGCTCATTTGAACAATCTTTTGCACAGTGCAGAGCATTTACAAATCATGTGCAATAGAAAAAAACATTTGAACAGACTTATATAGCTAGCATTCAATGCATTGTACATGTGGAGCTTGGAACTTAATACCAGCTTGTATTATGCTGCATTACAGGCAGTAAGATAAAACTTGATTGCTGTGGGTTTCCATTTCCAGCCAGCTAAGTCACCAGTCCCCAAATGTAAAAAAGGTTGAAATCTGCTGGTATATACTCTCAAAAATACAATGAAGTTGTAGAAAGTTAGGATAACTTAAAACAGACAGACCAAATGACACGGCATATGCAGGAACTAGGCAGCTGTTTTGTGCAAAGATTTGGGACTGACTTCTCATCTAAATGGATGCCCTGTAATGAGCAGCAAGTTCTGCATATAGCAGTTGCAGCTGCAAATCGAAAGAATCATCATCACATGTGCTGAGTGAAAAGGCCCTTGTTCATAAATAGGTCTTTCAGCCACACCTGCATGTGGATCACAACTAATGTCTAGTATTATCCCAAGTATGAAGGATAACAATATCACATGCTCATAGTGCTGTGTCTTCATTTCTAGGGAGACTGTTTATGCACATTCTCTCTGGTTTTCTGACAGATTATATACAAAAACTTTTTCGTGATTTCATTGCAGTTTTCTTGAGTTCACAATTACTTCTACATTGATTTTATCAAAGTCTTCCCTGTTTCTCGTTGTGAAGAAGTTCCTTGTTACTAAGGAAGCACATGGCACGGAGAAGTAAAACGATCTCCAACACCACCTGAGTGTGACTGGATCCACAGACTGTTATCTCTGTGGATATTAGATAATTCCCTTTGTAGGTAAATAATTTCAGAGGAATCAATGGATGCAATGTTTTTCATTAAATTTCTTTGAAAATAATTCACACTATTTTGGGTACTGTTATGATGCTTAAAACCATAACTTTACACTATTACTGCACTGCATTGATTATATGTATGATAATAACTTTCATTATAGTAATTTACTATTAATATATTTGAATTATATTTTATGGTTCTCAAACTCATTAAAAAGTTCATTTATTTGCACATAATACCAATAGTAATAATAAGTGAAAAATGGTTACTTGGTATAAAGTCAGTACATTGTAAAAAGAAAATTCGAAATAAATGGATTTTTTTTCCTTATTTCTAGTATGTTTTGCTAGTTTTTGTGAGAAATACGGAAGAATTGCCTAGTTTAAAATAATCATAGTTCTACAATTGCACCTCCTGGTACTTTTCAATTCATAGCACAGTCCTTGGTAAATAGCGGGAACAAAAGAGATGTTTTCTTCCGAATTATAAAAGATACCTTATTTAGAAAGTTACTAAGGTAGTAGAAGGGCCCTTGGTGCTTAAGAGAGAAAGGCAGAGGTAATGTGCCTGAGGAGGAAGAAGAGGGGGAAAGGAAATGTGCAGGTGTGTTCCCAAGAAGGAGAGTGAACTCCAAATAGATGTTTCTTAACTGAATGGGTGGATAAGTGAATGAGCACAAGTGTTTTGAGCCCAAACAATTCAAGCTCTCTTGCTAAGGAAGATTCAGTTTAGGCGGTATTTCATAGAGGTTTACAAAGAATTGTGCATTCTCTTTTTTCTGAAGTACATACTTCTTGACCATCCTTAACACTCTTGCCCTTTATCTCTCAGCTGAGGACACACTCTTTTTGGGAGCGAATTTTAGTGGAGGGTTTTCTTAACCTGTATTTCTTGGATGAAACACAATAGTCCTGAAATTGTAGGCCAAATTGTTGAGCATATGTGCATTTGGACATTTTTGTGGAAAGGATGAGAAAGAGAGCCTATAGCTTTTATCAACTTTTCAAAAAGATGCTGTGTTCCAACACAGGTTAAGAACTACCTTTATTTTTTATTTTTTAAATTTTATTTAGAAAATTAAATTTAATGGGGTGACATTGATCAATAAATGTACATAGGTTTCAGGTACATATTTCTATAGCATTTCAACTGTTAATTGTGTTGTGTGCACATCACCCAAAGTCAAATCATTTTCTGTCACCATATATTTGTCTTTTTCCTCACAACCCTCTCCCCCCAGTAACCATTTTTATCCATGTCCATGAGTCTCAGTTATATGCCGCACCTCTGTGTGAAATCATACAGCACTACCGTTAAGTGCCTTTTCACATATCAACAAAGAGCCACTTACTGTGTTTATTCAAGTGTTTGTTTTTATTTTTTCTTCCCATAAAATAATAAAGTAATAAATATGCTAGAAAATATGAACCATAGCTATTTTAGAGTAAGAAACACATTCGCAAAAAAAGAAAATACTATTCCTTTTTTCTCTCGAATACTGCATTTTGTGCAGAATAAATGAAACCTTAAAAATCCTTACTGGGTGCAAACATTTCAATTAATTAAATTTTAATAAGAAGTACTACCTTGTAAACTCTAAGGTGTTCATTATTAAATTTTAAGCCTTTGTAATAGACACAATTCATTTTGGAACATACTGAGTGCACGTAGAAAGCCCACACGTGGGATACAGAATTTTTTTGCACATTAAAGGCAAACATTTTAACTGACTCAATACTTATTTACTGAAACCTTGTTTTATAGTTAGATGTGGGGAACATCTTATACTTGAGGCACAACAGAAGTAAGATTCTACCCTTTCCTGAGGATAATATCCAGTGGTGGACACAGGCAATAGTAATACAGAGTAAAACGTCTTACTCTGAGGGCACACTTAGTGCCCTGTGCAAACTGGGGTCTCAAGCCTAACAAGTCTTTGGAGTTTATGGGATGCTTCAGAGAGGAGGAAACTCCTGAGCTGACCAGTGTGAGTAAAACAGACCCAGAGGTGATGGGATGAGGAGGAGATGGTGGAAATCAATGAACCCAGGAGTAGGTGCAGCAGTATAAAGGTTCAGGCATGTCAGGGAAGTTGATGCCTTCAAAGAACTAAACATTTCTTCAGGTTAACTGAAATGATAAAGGATTCCACCATTGTGTCACTTAAAAGAATTTGCTCATCCTTATCCAGAAGGCAAGTGAGGATGGAAACTGGTCACAGGAATACTATGCTAGTCGATATTTGAAGTGTTCAGAAGTTTAATAGCTGAGTAAAATTAGTTTGAAATTTAGGCCTCTAGAATTTGAATTCCATAATATTCAGGTTTAAGGAATGTCTCTGAACAAACATATAAGTTAAAGAAAATACCCTAAACTAATTTCTTATTGCTTGTCAAATAGCCACTTAGCAAACAAAAACAAATAAAAGTGACTATAAATTATAAAAGACTTTAATGCTGTGTTTCAAAGAGTTATAGATTGGTTCCCTGCAGGTCAGTAAAATAACATTGACTAACTGTCGTTGTTTAGAAAAGACCACACTTTTAACATCAAAGTAAAAAAATGGGAGGAGCAAGAAGGCAAGTCCTGCCCCCCTCAATCTTCCCAACCTCAGCCCAACCTCTTCACTCCTTCACTCTGAACCCAGAAACGTAAGAAACTCAACAAGAACAGAAGAAGGCAATGCAGACAATCAGTAGTGACATTGGCCCTGTAGCCATTCCATGGATTGAGGAAGACAGAAAGGGCGGTGACTGGCAGAAACTCACAACAGACAAGAGAACTGGTTGGGAACAGATGATAAATATAAGGGGTCTGGAATTGGGCTTTTTAAAAACAAAACAAAACATCATAAAACAAAACCAAAAAAACCTCAGCTGCCAAATACACTGCTCTGCAAAGCTGATACACAGCTGGAAAATATGTGATAAACATTTTTTTCCCTAAAGATTTCTAGTCCAGATCAAACTGACAGAGCATGTTTTAGCATGTAGATCAATCAGAGCCCTCAAATTTGATCTTTGGAGAAAAGGTGAGAAAAGACAAAGATCTTAGGTTCAGATTTGGTACTTAATAAGTAGGCACCCTTGGCAAGTTAACTTGTTAAATTTAGTACCTAGATTTCACATCCATTTAGATTGTGACATCTTAAGTGGCCAATTAATGGTAGTTATTATTAGTAATAATAAAAACAATAGAATTCTCTGTTGTCTAAAACATCTCTGTCAAATATAATAGCCATTGGCTTCACTCAAATTGAGATGTTCAGTAAGTGTAAGATACACACCAGATTTTGAAAATTTAGCATAAAAATGTAAAATATTTTATTAATATTTATTATATATTGAAATGATATTTTACATATTAAAATAATACTAGGTTAAACAAAATATTAAATAAAGTTAACTTGTTTATTTCCTTTGAGAATGTATCTGCTAAAAAATTTTAAATGTGGCTCCTATTTCTATTAGTGCTGGTCTATGCAAAATAATTCCTTAAATATTCAGAATTTAAAATCATTACCATTTCTTGAGTCTCTATTTTGCAGACTATGGATCAGAAAACTTTTTCTTTCTTTAAAGACCAGATAGTAAATATTTTAAGGCTTGTGAACATTATAGTAACAACTATTCCTCTGTCTTTGTAATGTAAAAGTAGCCATAGAGAGTACATAAATGAAAAGCATGGCTATGTTCCAATTAAACCAGATTATTTCATTTCTTCTCTCTCACACTTCCTCTTTCTATTTCTCTCTTCTCTCTGACTTTGAAGGAAAAAAATAGATGAAGATAGGAAAAATGCAGGTAAAATGATTCCTCTGCCAGGGCTACCAGAAGGACACTCTAGATAAGGTTAGCTAAGGTGTAAGGATAAGCACTAATTAAAAACCTGTAGCCTGGTACCTATTGGCAGGAACCTGATGGCTTTTCAGTGAAAATGGACTAAGCTTCAAAGTTAAGAAATAATCGTGATTCCCAGCATCTACCGGTCACAACTTCAGGAGGTCCTACTCTGCAAAAGCTGGCTGCTGGAGAGGCTGGGCTTGGAGCACAGGTTCTGGGTTGACTGCAGGAGAAGAATTGTGCAGTGTTTTTCAAATGCCAGTCCACAGACTGGTCCACTAGAAATTCCAGGCTGGTTCATGCAAGTGTTATCCACCCTGATATTGTATGAAGATTATAGACCCAAGGACCTTAGTTGAATTTGCTTATGCTAAGGGTGATTTCTGCCTTGGTAGTCCTCAAAATAATTCTATTTTCACTGGTTTCCAAGTGTAAAAAGGTTAAAAACCACTGGATTATATCACATGACTTGATGGCACTGAGTAAAAGAGGAGAGAATACAACCAAAATAGTAGAATAACTAAGCCAGCATTTTTAACCAGAAAAGAAATATTCTGTTCAACATTTTTCAAAAACTTTGCTCTGGAAAGTGGTACTCTCTTGATATCTATTATGGCTTAGTTGTGTAAATAATAAGATAATTAACTTTTTTTTTAAATTATGACAATTAGAATTTTAGAAGCCTGTTTGCAGTCGAAGTGTACTGCTGGGTTAAATTTATCTGATATTCAGTTTAATTTGAAATTGTGTGGTTTTACAATAAAACTGAGACACCAAGTTCTGGGTCATAAAATGGGTCAAGAAGGATGTATACAATTCAAACACTTTCCTGGGCAATTGTTTTTTCAGTAGGATATGAAGGCTTAAATCTAGGCATCTGAGAGCAGGCAAGGGCTTGGAGAAAGCCATTCGAGCCTTTTCATGGTTTCTTAAATGAGAAGTTTTGTCCCCTAACTTAATACATCCTGCCTTTTGTCCTTACAATGCCTTCAATTTAACCAAATCCCATATTTCCATTGTGCCCCTCCAAATAACTAGCATGATGAATAATTAAACCACTTAACATCTTCACGATAAAATACATGGTCCTGGTCAGTTGGTTCAGCAGTAGAACATCAGCTGGGCATGTGGAAGGCCCAGTTTGATTCTGGTCAGGGCACACAGGAGAAGTGACCATTTGCTTTTCCATCCCTCCTCTTATCTCTCTCTTCCTCTCCCAAAGCCATGGCTTGAATGGTTTGAGCAAAGCTCTGGGTGCTGAGGTTGGCTCCATGGCCTGGGCCTCAGGTGCTGAAATAGGTCGCTTGCCAAACAGCAGAGCTATGGCCCAACTGGGAAGTGCATCCGCTAGTAGGGGCTTGCCGAGTGGGTCCCATCTGTGGTACATGCAGGAGTCTGTCTCTGCCTCCCCACCTCTCACTTAATAATAAAAAAAATACATGCATTGATTAAAAGTAACAAATAATCTTATATTTAACTATCTATCTTCTATGCCATACCTAGCTTACTCTCTCACTTTTTGGCCCTAGCTGTTCATCTGCCCTAAATGTTCTTGCCACAATTAATCTACTGGATAAGTCATTCTTCAGGTGTCAGTTTATATGTCCCCTCATTGGACATGATCTCTAGATGAGGTCAAATAGTCTTTGAGACTTTTCCTTTTAGCACCACCATCTTTGCTAATATTATGTTAGCTGTATATTATGTGTTTACTATCTATGTCTTTGCTAAGAGAAAGTCTTTCTCATAACACATGTGTGCAAAGCAGCTGAGCTGCAGAAATGATGAAATGTAAGCACCATGAGAACGTGATTCTCTATACAATTAGCTATTGTATCTATAGCACTTAACACGATCATGTTGTGTATCTGTAGTTTAATATATTGTTGAAAGTATGGATTTGCTTCTTATTTCACTTTATTTTCATCATATTTTTATTATTATTCTTTTCCGGAGACTGTGAAGATTTGTGCTAGGTGCATTCATTTCGTTTCCCATATATTTTCTATTGCATACAGTTGAGCGAGAGATAAGTATTTGGGATGAAGGTAAACACAAGGGACTATCTAGTTTCTTCATAAGGTCATAGGGTTGTATGTGAAGTCATTCTTGGATGGTGACTAAAAATGTTATTTCTTTAAAAACAAATGCATCCATTGATGCTGATAATAGAAATGAAAAGAGTGAAGAGAACTAAAAAATTTGATAAAGATGACTTATAATCATATGCAGCAACATTAAAGGTCAGCTAAAACGCTAATGCATTTTAAGAGGAAAATGATACAGCCAGTGGACATATTTTAGTCTTCTGGGTATATGAAGGCAGGGAATCCCTCTTTATCTTCTCTCTCTCCCTCTGTCTGGCCACAGTTTTGGTAACAAACCACTGACTCAAAGGAATCCAGATAGCAGATAATCAATAAATAGATGTTTTATCTAATCACAAATGCTGCCATCCAGACAGACCAGAGATATTATCCTTTGTTAGCCGGGAAACAATTTATATTTTTTGCCCACAAAAGGCATCAATACAAATAGTTATTGAAGATTCCAAATGTTCACATGATTTATAGAAAAATAAAGCACACACCAAATATTAAGTAATCTTTGCAATTAAAGTTAGTAAGATTGATGATATGAAAAAAATACACTATCCTTATGATAACATCAATCAATGCAGTTTTCTAGTGCATTAAAAAGTGTTGCATTAATAAAAGCAGTATTAACAATTATTAAAAAGATAATGATATTTCCAAAGCACCCACATTCATATAATCCAAATTCTTTCCCTTCTCCATGGAAATAAAATTGAAAAAGCTGAATTTCTTAATGTTACATCCTTTAACCTATTTTTCTCAGAAAATAAACTCACCAAAGGGTTTTCTTTTTTGGTTTATTTGTTTGTTTGTTTTTGTTTCAGTGTGAGTCACCACAACAGGTATAAAACCATGACTGGCTGAAATGCTTGCTGGGGGAAATACTGGCTTTGACCATATGACCACTTAGAGTAAGGAAGACTGTAATTGTCATGACTACTTCTTTATTTTGTTATGAATGTTTGTGTGCATGCTTATATGTAAATAATGTTTTTGTTTTCTGTCCTCTCATACCTTTTTATGATGAATCATAAGATGCATTGACTTTATATCATAATATACAAGTATTGTTATGTTTATATCATAGCATTTAAGTTATAAGACATCGAAGAGAAGAATAAACATTACTTATGGGGTTTATATCCTTTTCTCAAAGAAGAATTAGTCATTTTTTGTTGTATGTAGTATAGTTGTATCATATCACTAGGTATACGTATGTCCATGCTATTGTCTTTATTCAGAAATGAAATGTGGTTTAGGAGACGCATATAGGTTCCAGGTGGACATGGGGTGAATTTGTTTTGGTTAATTTTTGTGTCAACTGTGGTAGGGCATGTTACCCAGATGTTCTGAAGGTTCTTCTGAAGGTGTTTTTTTGGATAATATTAACATTTAAATCAGCAGACTTTGTGGAAAGCAGATTACCTCTGTTGTATGTGAGCAGGCCTCATTCAATCAATTAAAGGCCTTAATAGAAAAAGACTAACTTCCAGTCACGAAAGGATTTTTGCCAAAAGACGACCTTTGAACTTGAATTGCAGCTGGTTTTCCCTAGGTCTATGGGTTCACTTTTCAGGATTTTGGATTTGCCAGATTTTAAAACTGGTTCTGTTTCTCTGGAGAACCCTGTCTAATACCCCCCTCAAATCAGAATTTCCTTAGTGGAATCTCTAAATCTTATTTTTTTTCTTTTATTTCTTTTTTTAATATTCACCAAAGCATTCTAATAATGAGCTGGAATCTTTTCAGGTGGCATAATTCACTACAATTTTCCCTTTATTTATGATATCTATCTCGAATAACATCACACTTATCCTCCATGATTAAATATTAGCTTCATTTTATTTATTTGAGAAAATAATATACTTTTAGTTCAAATATTTTTGAGAAAATTATTGTGGCTTATTCAGAGTCTCATCTAGTCATATGTACATATTTTTGGTCATAATTTCTTGATGTGCTTCACTAACATCAATCTGAGTGGCAATTTTACTGAGAGGCTTTTGTGAAAAAACCCTCAGAAATTAATTTCAGAAATTGAAATTAGGAATGAACTTCAGAGATAATACACAGAGCTTATTTATGCAACAATAGGTTATGAGAGATGCTTAAGTAAACACAGACTGCAGAATCAGTGCTGCTTACATGAAGTGTCAAACACCATAGTGCATTCATGGGGCAACAATTATGAATAAAATCTGAAATAGAAAAGCATTAGCTTCCACAATTAAATACAGAATTAAAGTGAATAAAACAAGTGAGAACAATTTTCAACTATTACTGCTCTCTTTAATCTTCTGAAATGCTTATTCAGTAATGATCAAGATAATGGGCCAGGCCCATTACAGTTCTAAGTGAAAAGGGAAACATCATATTTAGTGCTGAAAGAAATTTATTGTCATGCACAGGCATAACTGGGCCTCCACATGACCTTTATATATACTCATAGAGGACTTTTCAGGTATTGTTAGGAACCCAGACCCTGGCTTAAGAGAGCTTGTTCCCAGGCTATGAACTACATATACTACAATATATATATATTTTTTTTTCCTGTATTTTTCTGGAGCCGGAAACGGGGAGAGACAGTCAGACAGACTCCCGCATGTGCCCAACCGGGATCCACCCGGCACGCCCACCAGGGGGCGACGCTCTGCCCACCAGGGGGCGATGCTCTGCCCCTCCGGGGCGTCGCTCTGTTGCGACCAGAGCCACTCTAGCACCTGGGGCAGAGGCCAAGGAGCCATCCTCAGCTCCTGGGCCATCTTTGCTCCAGTGGAGCCTCGGCTGCGGGAGGGGAAGAGAGAGACAGAGAGGAAGGAGAGGAGGAGGGGTGGAGAAGCAGATGGGTGCTTCTCCTATGTGCCCTGGCCGGGAATCGAACTCGGTACTTCTGCATGCCAGGCCGACGCTCTACCACTGAGCCAACCAGCCAGGGCCTTACTACAATATTTTTAAAGTACATATTTGAATAAAGATTATATAAGCAAGCACCAGATTAAAGAGAGTGCTCATTTATCATTTTATCCAACATTTGCTGAGTGTCTACTTTGTGCCACGCACAATGTAAAGCATCAGTGATGTGCTGAGAGATGAGACGGACATGGCTTCTCTACTCATGGAACACACAGACAGGCTTAGGGGAGACACGGACAAGCAGGTGACTACTGCACAACAAATACAGATTTCTTATCATGACTTATAAATAGTTAACACCCTATCTACTTGTGTGACTTGATTATTTAAGAATATTCCCATTGTTGATGCACATTAGCCACACTGACCTTTGCAATGGCTGTTTCCTGAGCTTAGGAATGTTTCTGTAGACCTTCACATGACCAGTTCCTCCTGCTCACTTAAGCCTCAATTCAAAAATGCCTTCTTTCATGACTGGACTTTCTGTATGGCTGTGCTAGTTTTTAAGTTCAAGAAGAATACTATATATGAAAGAAAAGAAGAATATGACAGATTGTAGACTAAATTAATAAAAAATAAAAAGATAGTTACAACGTCCAGGACTTCCTCACGTTCTGGATTGAAGTTTGTTTTTGATTAGGGAAAAACCTTTAGTTTGAAAATATAAATTCATTTAAAATTTTTCTATTTTTATTTGCAGTGATTATTTTCTGTTTTGTGGTATCTTATTAATTTGTTGATATTTTATTAACTGGTCATGTAGTTCATTAGGAATTTTTCCTGGTGCAGGAAAATTAGGACAATGCTACATCAATTTATTTTGGGCCGGTTAACCTCTTGCTCAATTAGCGTTACAAGTATCAAGAGTGCATTGCTTGACCGTGGTTATCACTTTGCCCTTCTCTTTAATTCACCAGAGGGCACACCAGAGAATTACAGTGATTGCTCAAAGGCATTTTATCCTTAAGGTTTTATAGCTTAATTATGAACTCTGTAACTATTCAGAAGATAAATAAAAGTTAGAAAGAGATTAGATCACTTGGTTGTCACTCATTTGGAAACAGGGAAAGAAATAACTTTATCCTAATGATTTTTATCACATATTTTTATTTGACAATAACATTATAGAGAGCTACTTTTGTGCTTTATAAATTCTGTACTTAGTATAACTGAAATCTGAAAATTCAATACAGGTTTTTCTTATTAAAAATTGTGACCTATACAATCTATTTTTTTATTTCTTTGTAATAACCAAGTATTCAATAGCAGATATGCAAAGGGACATGTTCACCTTCCTCTACTGCTCCTAAAGACTTTTTTTTCTTTATAATATTAAGTATATAAACATTTCTATGGCTTTTATAATATCTCCGGTTGAGCTAAACTGCAAGCTCACCTTTCAGATCCCAGAAAAAGCATCACTTACTCATTCAAAGCTTATTTAAAATGTCATTTTCTTTATGAAACTTTCCCCCATCTTTTCTATTTAAATCTGTTTCTCTTTGTGGTCAGTGTCTTCTTTACATACTTGTATCTCTATATTTACAACACTGTTACTGCACTTCTTAGTTGGCACATCTCTTTCCCTCTCCTAGAAATGAAGCCTCCTGAACACGGGTTTGCACCTGACTCATTTGGTAGCCACCTCGGCCAGTACAATGTTTAGTAGATACAGAGTGTAACAAGGTGAACTGCTACAGCATCTAGAATTCCAGGGAGAGCTTTTCCTTATGAGAAAGGCAGCAGACTAGGGGATAGGCTATTTTAACTCTCAAATTACACTGTGGAGGGAGGATCATGTGTGGAGGCTGGAAGATTTTGGCTTCATGAGATTCACCAGACCAGGAAGGAGAGTGCCCAAGTGGAAGCAGCTTGGTGAAAAGAGAGATTTCTAGCTGCTGTCCTATAAGCGTGAGGTAAACAATACCTAGCCCAATCTCTACTATATCTCCATGAAAACTTGAATTAAGATGTGAACTGGGCCCTGGCCCAATAGCTCCGTTAGTTAGAGCATGGTCTAGAAGCACAGAGGTTGCTGCTTCAATTCCCAGTCAGGGTGCTGATCCACGTTCTTGTCTCTGTTTGTGTCTCCCTTCCTCTCTCGCTAAAATCAATCAATAAAAAAAATTTTAAATGTGGATCTGCTCTATAAAAAATATAAATTGGTACAATTTTTACTTTAAAAAATTTTGCACAATTTTATTTATATGTAGAATCTAAAAAAAACCCCAATTAACAAAGCAAAAACAGACATAAGCGGTTGCCAAATGTAAGGAGGCTAGGATGATGGGTGAAATAAAAAACAAAATAAAATAAAAACTTAAAAAAGAACCAAATAAAAATATTTTACTCTTTGTTGGTTAAGTTTGTAGTAAATTTACTACTTTCACTCTAGTGATGAGAACTTTGGAACTGTAAATTGAATTTCAAAGGCACAAATTAATTAAAATGAATTTTTAAAAAAGATATAAATTGATGACAGGTACTGTGGAAAGTAATACATATAGGTTTATATATAAACTAGTGAATATCTATTGAACTAGTAATTTTCCTGCTTTAGAGCTGTTCAAAATTAATCACTTCCTGTTCTTCATTCATGTTCAACCTTTATGCTTCTATAATTAAATTTATAATATTAAACTTTACCATTGCAATTTATTTGTAATTTTATAAATATGGCCTTATCACATGAAAAAGAATGCTAAAGTTCACTTTCACACCCACACACCCAATTCTTTCCTCAGAGGTAACTATTACCAGTTTTTGTATACATTTATTGACTTCATATGGATTCACACACACACACACACACACACACACACACACTTGTAGAAATCTTAATTAGTTTTTAATAGATATTTTTATATGTTTTATCAAATTCAAATGTTCTACAAATAAAAAGAAACTGCTATTCACTTAAACTGTGGCATAGTATATATTACAATGCATAAATGTGAAACAGTTTATTTAGCCATTACCAATGCAAGGATATATGGTTTGTTTATGTATTTTCTTGAACATAAACAACTCTGAAGGCAGATACTGAAACTGCCTTCTGTGTGGTTGTGCTGGTTTTTTTTAGAATAGACATCAAGAGCTGCTTCCCAGAGAATATGAAAATATTTTAATTGTTGCTAATTACCACCAATTTTCTTTAAACAATGGCTACAACAATTTTTATGTCTATCAATAGTGTAAACCCTCACCTACTTCTGCTTATTCATTCCATAATTAACATGCTTACTATACAATACATTTTTTACTGATTGATTTTAGAGAGACATAGAGAGGAAGGGGGAAAGAGAGAGTGTGAAAGAGAGAGCAATTGTAAGAGAGAGAGGAAAACATTCATTTGTTGTTTCACTTAACGTGGGTTTCTCAGACACTTACTGTATGTGCCCTAAGGACTGGATCTGTAATCTTGGTGTTTTGGGAAGACACTCTGACTGAGCTAACTGGCCAGGTCTATATACTACATTTTTAAAAGAACAATCTTTGATTATTACTACATCCTCTGAACCTAATATATTTTACATGGTTCACTGGTGTTTACTAATACTTATTGAATAAATTAATAGATTTATATATGTGAGAAGACTAATGTGAAAAGATTGACTTGTATAGATAATATTTTGCACATATACTGTAATTATATCCTTTAAATCACTATGGCCAACCAAGAAAAAAATAAAATGATTAAAATATTTGAAATATGTCTGTAATCTATATTTTTATTTTACAAGTTCTATAATTGAATTTGTATAAATTGCAGAACATGTAAATTCTCAGATTTTCCAAAAATATAATCACAAAGTCTTTAAAAAGTAGTTTTTAGATTTTGAATAAATAAAATATAGTTCAAGGTAAGCCATTTCTACCAACTACTACAGACAATCAAACATTACAGAGATATAGATTTTTTGAATTTAGATTTTCTGAAGCAAACATTACAGAGATATAGATTTTCTGAGTTTAGATTTTCTGAAGGTAATGACTCTAATGTTCTATGCTCCTTATAGATCTGTTCTTAAAAAAACAGTTCAAAGATAAAAATTGAATTCTCAACTGGGGAAAAATATGACATAAGATAGACTTTTAACTGTCAAATGATATTACTTTAAATTTTTCTGTTAAAAATTAAGCAAAAAAAGGGAACTCTAAAGATTAATTAAATTTATTGGTCAATAAACTGTGCTTTGAATTCTAGATATTGAAACTATTATTCCCTGAGCATGTCAATAGGAGGATGGCTCAAGTAATTACATTTCTGTGGAGTTCAAAATGTGGAGAAGATTTCAGTTAAGAAAAACTAGGGTCATAAAAATTCACACCGATTTTCTATTTTTCATATATATATAAATGATAGCTTTTTATAAAGATAACATCAGCACAAGGGGAAGTAATTACTCATGGGAACTTGCTCTATATTGCATCAATTCTTACCTAAATATTGGAAAGTAGAAATCAACTCAAAATCTGTGCCATTAACCGACCAGCTTCCCTGAGTTTCAGCTATAATGAAAAGCTTGAAAAGAACATGAACCCGCTGCCTGTCAGCTACTGAGCATATCCCCCAAGGAGCTCTTTTAGTACTTGAAAAATGGTCTCCAGGCAGAGATTTTCTTTTTTACATAGGCACTTATATCTACAATGCTTTACAAGTCTCTGAGGATTAAGAAGAGAAGGTTAATACTTTCACCTATAAGATGATGGCTTAGGACCACTGAGCTGTTAATTTTACAACAGAATCCTTGACTGATTGGCATTTGTTTTATTTTTCATAGAGTAAAAGATTTGTTCTCTATTACCAGATAGTGATACTAAAGTAAGCTTCCATTTTCTTTGTGCAGTGATCCTTTTTTAAACTTGAGAATGTAGGTTTTCCTTTTGATGAACTTTTCATTCCCAACAGTATTAATTATGATAAATCAATAAATAGAGACATTCTAAGTAGCACATGTATTTTAGTGAAAATACTGTACTAGAATAATTGGGTTTTCTGCTTACACAATTTCAAATTTGCTAGCATATTGAAGTGATGTCGTCCAACTAGATAGAAATTCATAATTTTTGTTCCCGACTGAATTATAATATTATAGCCTATATGTGGCCACAGTGTTACTGTTATCTTCAGAGGCTTTCTACTCTATCCTTTTTCTTTCAACTAATAACATAAAAGTCATCAAAGACAGATGTGTTTTTAAGTCATCTAGCAACTACTATATTACAGAGATGTGAACTTGACTTAAAAATGGCCCTGTCTCCCTCCACACTAACACACTTATATCTTCTACTTTGCTAAACTGATCCTTATCCAACATTGCTAAAATTATTGTAATACTAATATACTTGCATGACAAATGCTAATACACCATAAAATGTGCAGGCTATCAAATATATGCACATTTCATGAACATGAATAATAAACTTGTAGAATTTTTCAATATTAAATAGAAGAAATAAATATTTAAAATATTAATTATCTATTTCCACATGTTATCATATTCTCCATGCTTTAGGTGTCTTTCAGGTAAGGAACATGTTACACTGCAAAAATATAAAATGTAACAAAATTGATCACATATGCAGATGGTTGTTAAGAATATCTTTCCTGCCTGAGTAGGTGGTGGTGCAGTGGATAGAGTGTCAGACTGGGATGCTGAGGACCCAGGTTTGAGACCCCAAAGTCACCAGCTTCAGTGCAGGCTCATTTGGCTTGAGCAAAGCTCACCAGCTTGGACCCAAGGTCGCTAGCTCGAGCAATGGGTTACTCGGTCTGCTGAAGGCCCGTGGTCAAGCACATATGAGAAAGCAATCAATGAACAACTAAAGTGTCACAATGCGTAACAAAAAACTAATGATTGATGCTTCTCATCTCTCTGTCCCTGTCTATCCCTCTCTGTCTCTGTAAAAAAAAAATATATATATATATATATATATATATCTTTTCTTAAATCTTTGTAAATTAAAAAAAATCCAGAAACACATTTAAATCCAGTAACATTAAAAATTAAATATAATTTTTAATAAAAATTTTTGCCTTTAAAACTATATTTAATTGACATGATAATTTGATATGAATAATCTAAGAGATACTCTTATCAGTGATAAAAATTCTGAATATATTAATACTTTATGGACTTGTGTTTTAAATATTTAAGCTATAATTAATGTTAACTTAGTGTCCAAACTTGATTGTTAAGTAAAATAGACTAGAGGACTTCCAAATAAATACAATACAGTTATTTCATGTGAGATGAAAGTAGATAAAAACATGAGTAGTAAAATATGAGCTGCCATTTGTCATAATTAATTATATTCCTAGTGAATAGATAAAAGGCTTTTCGAAGTCCTACAGAATGAAGACGTAAAGAGTAAAATTGCTTTTATTCATACAGAAGAAAACATTCATCTTTGCATCAATTTAAAACAAAGTCCTACTGGTTTTATATTTTGCTAACTTCATTGCAAAAGTCAGAGAATTTATCTAGATTTATATATCCCATGTTATGTATTTATAGTTTTCTGTTAATGTCTCTTATCATATGACATCTGGCACTTTAATATGTTTTTACACTTTTTAAAAATATTATTTCTAAGTGAGCTACATAGAATCAGACACCTACTATCTTAGTATCTCAGGCTGTACTATTTCAGAACTCAGGACAGCACTACTTTCAGTTAATTTATTCTTGGCTTTTCTACTTTCAACAGAATACTGGTGTAAGGACAATTTAGACAAGTAGAATACGGTGAGATAGGTAAGATGACAAGTTGCATTGAGTTTATGGACACATGTAAGGTAGGATTCTAATCTGGAAGTGGTGTGGCAGAGAGAGCTTACTGTGGAAATGAAGTTGAGCTCTGAAGATTAGTGGAAGGTAAACACACAGAATGTGGAGAGTGGAGTATTATTGTCATAAAAAAAAAACTCCAAAACATGCACATAGAACCAGACCTGGTGAAGAGAATATGGCATCCAGCAAATAAATTATAATAACTATAACATCAGTGGGTGGAAGTAAGTGACATACAGTAAGACTGTAGAGGTGAGCTGGATTTAGATCATATAGATTTTTTTTCAGCCACATTCAAAAGTGTAGAGTTATTCTAAAAGCAAAGGAGGTAGATTAGAATGATTAAGTCAGAGAAGTAAAGTATATAATCTGATTTAGAATTTAAAAAGTTCAATTGGCTATAAGAAAATGTGCAACCTACTATAAAAATAAAATGTTGAATGAATGCTGTTGTATAATAACATATCTAATATACTTGTGTGTATAAAAATTGATGAGAAAAATATAAGAATAAAAACACATTTTATTAAAAAATTAATAAAAATTGACAAAAGTAGTTTCATTTTCCTAGTAATTAATTCTTTAATTAACATATATTATTTCTTATAGGACTCCCAGGTGAACCAACTCATGCTGATGGTTCTGGGTTAAATAACAGGCAATAATGCAGTAAAATAAAATTATGCTCAATAACTTCATTTTGAAGAAACCATTATCATTGGCACTACAGATAATACTGAGCTCAGCCTTAAAAAGTTGTTCTCAATTTTATGTTAAAAAGTCAATCTATTTCACCTGGGACCACTAGAATTGTCTGGAAAAGTTTTATAGTTGGATTTTAGCATTAGAAAGTGTTCTTCAATTTGTATTACATTTATAGTAAGCTAAATATTGTAATATTAAAATAAATATTTTCTTTGATAAATTAACTTTATTTTCCATTAATATAAAGAACTTCTTTTCTGCTTAGCTTTGTAGCATAATTGATAAGAGTGAATATGCCCTTAAAAGATATGGCTACTGAGAATACTCATTTGATCCTCCCATAGCTGTTGGCCCAGTTTATGTGTATAGCGAGTAATCAATAATTGTCTTTTAAATAAAGGCCACATTTTTTATTATTTAACTCATTTTAATAATATACAAACCTGAATGACAAAAGAATGGTAGTGACTGATCAAAATTTGTATTTTTCATAAATCCAAATCATTCTATGTATATTAATTTAAAATTCCACTTTGTGCTAGTTTATGCTAAATGCCAGTTTTGAATAATATATGTTCTCTAGAGTCAGGGTCTTAAATTTGTTATAGTAATTAAGCTATTCTAACTCCATTGGTAAAAAAAGAAACTTTACAGCAGCATTTCTTGACATGTAGCAGTAAATAAACACAGTCATCAGAATCACCTGATATTTTCTTTAAAAAGCAAAATTCTAAGCTCCATTAAAGGCTTCCTGTGGTGGGTGAAAGCTGATGATGTACATTGTTAATACAATGTTTAAATATCAATTGTAACAATGGACTAGAACGTCATTAATATTAATAGATATTTTTTAAAGACTAGGTTACATTACAATCATTATCTTGTCTAACTTTTCTTCCCCTACTATGATATTAATTTATGATTAATTCTGAAGTTATTTAAATTCTAATTTTGAACCTCATTTGATCTATTATCAAAGTCAAAAATGAAACCTCTGAATAGCATTTTAAACTCTCCATCCTTCCCCAAACCATTTCTGGGTCTATTTTGATAAGAAGGCAGGGTATATATAAAAATGATTCCACAAAGGTGCCAATATTTTGATCTCTGGAACCTATGAATATGTTATCTTACAGCACAAAAGGGACTGCAAAAATAATTAAGATATTGAGATAAAGAGATTATTTTGTTTTCCAGGTGGGCCTAGTCTAATCACAGCAATTCATAAAAGCCAAGAACCTTTCCCTAAAGATGTGGTCAGAGAGGGAGATGTGACTATGGAAGAAAGGCACAAAGAGATGTATCGTTGCTGACTTTGAAGCTGAAGAAGGAGAGCAGGAGCTGAGGATGCAAGTGTTGTCTAGAAGCTGGAAGAGGCAGGAAAACAGATCTTCCTCTATGGCTGCCAGAAAGGGATGAAAGGCTAACGACATACTGATGCTTAGCCCAGTGACACCCTTTATCGGACTTCTGATCTCAGAATTATAAGGTAAGAAAGTTTTGCTGCTTTAAGGCACTAAATTGGTGATAACTTAGGGCAGAAACAGAGAACAAGTAAAGAAGGTATTCTCTTTGATCCCACTTTTGTTTGTTTATTTAGAATGGAAATACTAATATGACTGCTAGCTATCATGAGAAAAAGATGTTCTAGTTATTATCAATTTGACTTTTAAAATTTTAGCTAAGATTGTGAGAGATTTATGATAAACACACTAATGTATGTAGCACATAAATATTTAGAACTGAACATTTTATCACCAAAATTATGTTTGTTGCATATACTGTTAACTGCTGAGAAATTAAATATTTTAATAGAGGTAGAACTAATCTTAAAATAGGCCTAAATCATTTACCCTCCTTAGCTTTGGTGGTCTTAGCCAAGCACTTCTACTCTCTGTGTACATGATTCCTCATCTGAAGATCCGTATAATGATGCATAGCCCGCATCCTTAGGGTCTCTGATTAAAATGAGACAATGTTCTAAAAATATAATATATTTTTAAATATTACAGTAAATTATACAGTGTGTTCGTAAAGTCATGGTGCACTTTTGACTGGTCACAGGAAAGCAACAAAAGATGATAGAAATGTGAAATCTGCACCAAATAAAAGGAAAACCCTCCCAGTTTCTGTAGGATGATGTGGCAGCAAGTGCGCATGCGCAGATGATGATGTAACACAGTGTATACAGCGGAGCAGCCCATGGCCATGCCAGTTGAGATGTGGACAGTGCAGAGGAAAGTTCAGTGTGTTCTGTCGCTCGTTAAATTCGAATCCGTGACCAAAGTGCAACGTGAATATCAGTGCATTTATAACGAAGCGCCACCACATAGAAATAACATTACACGGTGGGATAAGCAGTTGAAGGAAACCGGCAGTTTGGTGGAGAAACCCCATTCTGGTAGGCCATCAGTCAGTGACGAGTCTGTAGAGGCTATACGGGATAGCTACCTAAGAAGCCTTAAAAAATCTGTGCGTGAGCCTACATCAAACTGCACTGAATAAGTATGAAACTGGGACAGTTTTCCTTTTATTTGGTGCATATTTCACATTTCTATTGTCTTTTGTTGCTTTCCTGTGACCGGTCAAATGTGCACCATGACTTTATGGACACACTGTATATGGGAATTAAATTACCTTAAAAATTAGAATAAACCCAATAGAAAGATTTAATGTGCATGGTATGCTTGAGTGCAAAGGCACAATACATCTTAAGGTTCTTGGTCACTTTCCCAGAATATAGAAGTAATTTTTTTTCTAGAGGTTATCTTAAATTTTTATTATGCTTTATATTTATCATCCCCAGCTCATCCTAAGGAAAGAACAGGTGATGGTTTGAGAGTCCACAGGGTGTTTTGTGAACAATTCTCCCATTGGGTATAGAAAAATAGACATCTATTTAAATTATGTAAAACAGGTATACTCTCTAGGATCAGAAGCCTGTGGGAACAATTTAACAAAATGTACAGCTTTGATCCCACTTAAGAAAGTTATTTAAGAGTGACTGGGTTGGAAATATAGAATCAGGTGGTCTATAGGAAAATAGAAAACACTTTGACACAGATATTTACTTACTCACAAATTTAATACCTCCCTAATATGAACTGGCAATCTGCTGGGTGCTTGGCATACAGAAGAACATATATGATATATATGTGTGTAAAATTTCTGATCTCCAAGTGTGATGAGGGAATAGAGTTGCGGATACCAACAAGTAACTATGAAGTACACACATTATGATTAGTATTGTGATAGAGGATCAAAACATTCTATCTGAGAGAGACACTGGTCTTGTGAAAGAGAGTATGAGATTTTATTTGATTAAAAGTTCGGTTCAAGTATTCTTAGCCACAAAAAATAGCATGGATAAAGGCACAGAGGTGTGACTGCATGTCCTGAATGGCTGAGTGTAAGGTGAAAAATGAAAGATTTGAAAGTTATGATATGGCAAGAGTATTGATTTTGTTTTAAACAAACAGGGGTGGGCAAACTTAGGTTTGCATTTGCTTGTATGGAAAAAGACATGTAAGTTATAATTATTACAATAGCTTTATAAACTCAAAAGAATGTCACTCACTTATGTAAACTTACTTTTGCCCACCACTGTATGTGACACTATACATATATATAAAATATGGCAAATATAATATATATAATATATAAATAAATAAACAATATATAATATATTATATTTTGCATGTTTTATATATAATATATACATTATATACTAATATATAATATAAAACTATATTTACATATTATATATAAATATATACTATATTTTATATATTTATACATTATATATTATTTACATATTTATATATTTATATATTATAGTCTTAATTTTTATATAATTATATACTATTTATTCATATATAATTAATATATTAATATAAGTATATTAATATATAATTTATATTATTAATATAATATATTATATATTTTATATATTATGTATTATTATTTATTATATATTATTATATAATATATTATATATATTACATAAACATGTATAATATATTATATTTGCCACATTTTATATATAAGACTACATGTCATATATAATATTATTATTATACATATAATATCAGATATCTAACTCTGGTATGGAGAGTAGATTGAGGTCCAAAGTGGTTACTGTAAAGCAAGGGTGGAAGAGAGGAGAAAGAATATGAGAGGACATGTAGGGGTATCACAGTGATGATCAAGTTCTAGGGACCTATTGAATGAGCAAGTGTGTAAAATGTTATAAAAATGAGTCTAAGTTTTCTGATATATGTGATGAAAAGGTACAAACTCTAAAAAAATGCAGCAAATGATGAATTGTAATTATGGGGCACTTTGTGGTGCCTGCAACATTTAGTTGACAATGTCCAGCAAAAGGTTTGAAACAGATGAATGAATTTTCAGAAAAGATTTTAGGATTAAGAATTCATGTCTTATTCACCTTTTTAACTATACTGTCTAGCGCAGACACACACACAAAAGAAGAATTGACCAATAAAAATGTATATAAATTGTTAATTTACATTTTTGTGAGAGCTATAGTGCTATCAAGGTTATCTTATCAACTTATTTTTACCAAAAAATCATAACAAACTGTAAGGAGATGTAGGAAAAACTAAACTGTGATAAAACTCAAGAAGACTTTTAGTTATTCTTTAATATTTTAAAATATAAACTTTTATCATTAAAAATAGTAACAAGCAAACAACCAACAAAAAGAGGCCACCTTTTTTTGAGCTACTTTTCAAAACAGTCTTCTCAAATGTTATGGGTTAGACCAATCTTTAACACCATCATCTTCATCTCTGTCTACACCACTTTGATTTCTAGGCTCTCACTGCCTTTTTCAATTATCTCCCTCTAATAAACATTAAGTCCAGAGAAAATAAATATAGGGTATTTCCATACATGGTATTTTGCCATCAATTTTGTTTTTTTTTTTTTGTTGGGAGCAAGAAAAATCCAGCATAAGGTAAATAGTTGTTTGTGCTTTTCTTAATTAAAAATATTAAGCTGGACTACCTTGTCTATGGTATGTGTATTGAAAGTGGTTATGAATATGTGTAGTGCTGTTATGTGGCTTTGAAAGTATTTGCACTTTAGCTAGAGAAGTCCACTGTATGAACCAACTCACACCTTTTATTTCATGATCCTACGTAAGCAGATAAGGAGATTAAATGATCTTCAGACCATGTGTTTTGATACTCAGTGGAGAAAACACCTAATTGATTTAGGAAGATGCTTAAAAACTTGAAAGTTTAAGCATGACCAAAAAATTCAAAAGAGATGTTCAGAGAAAAAAACAAAACAACAACAAAGGGGGATATTAAATAATGTTCCATGTAAGGCAAAAAAGATGATCAGGTTAAGAAGTTAAAAAAAAAAACCCAGCAAAAAATGAAAGCTCGTATAATTTAGGTAAGGTAACCACAAAATTATCAAGCTATTATTTCATGAATAACTAATTTAAAAATGATTAAAATAACACAAACCAGATTAAGAATTCTCTTCAGTAACTTAATTATACAGTTGTAATATTACCAACAAAAAATAGCAGCATTTATTGATAGCTTACTCTGTGCTAAACACTGCTGCAGTCAGATAACGCATTTTCTCATATATTTTTTTACTGAAGATTAGTTTTCCAGTTAATTCAGAAATCATGAAAGAATCTACTTATGTTATAATCTCTAGCTTATTTCTTCTCATCTCTCCTATCCTTGCTCCCAGTTTTCCATAGACAGTTGTAAAAGACTGTAAACATTTATAGAAATATATTTTAGCAATAACATAGGATCTGGCACTTTCTGGCACATTATAGATTTGCAACGAATATTACAGTATTTAAATAGAAAGTGAAAAATAAGATATAAATAGAAATAAATAAATTGTTCCTTGAGGTTTATACTTAACTGGGATGGTTTCTTTCTTTTTTTTTTTTTTTTGTCCCTCAAAAAAGACAATAGTTAATACATTGTCATTAATATCTATACAGAGTCACATAATTACTAGTTATTATTATTCCATATTCAAAACTTTTATTTCTTTTGTGTCACTGAATAATTCCTATTCAAACAAAGAACTCAAGGTAATATAATTTACCAATTTACATGTATAAAATAGAATAACCAATGACTTATTTCTGAAGTTAAAAGAACACATTTCTAGAAAAGTTTAGGAGTTACAGGAAGCCAAGGGGCCTTCTTTTTAAAGTTCCTACAAATTACAATATAAAGGTTATCTTAACACCTATTACCTCTCTTGTAGGCCTGCATCATTGTTATTTGATCTTGTATTTAATGTTAAAACAAAAGTTTACTACAGCAAAGCATTTATTTGTAATACGATGCATTAGAAATAAAACCGGATAAAAATATTTAAGTAGCCAAAACATCATAATTCTGTAATAGCAAGATGGTATTTTTTCTCTTCCTATTCAATTTACTGGGGAGACACTTGTTAATGAAATTACACAGGTTTCAGGTGCATAATTAATTCTACAACACTCTTTGGTATACCGTATTGTGTTTTCACCGCCCAGTCAAGTCTTTGTCCATCGCCATTCATCCTCCCTATACCTTATTCCACCTCTTCCCCTCCGCTCTCCTCCCTCCAGCAAACTCAGACTGTTGTCCAAGTCCATAAGTTCTTCTCTTTTTCTTAGTTTTTGCCCAATCCCTCTACCTCTAGCATTCCTCCCAACAGCTGTCTGCCTGCTAGCTATGAAAAAGACTACTTCATGATATTGAGAAAAGAATTTTAAAAAGCCAATAAACTGGCCTACATTATAATTTAACTCTCATAAAATCAATTTTTTTTCTAATTCTAACAAATGGACAACAATGACAAAATGTTTTAAAAATTTCTCTTTATAAAAGTCAAAGTATAACCCTGGCCAGCTGGCTCAGTGGTAGAGCATTGGCCCAGAGTGTGGAAGTCCTGAGTTCAATTCCAGGCTAGGGCACAGAGGAGAAGCACCCATTTGTTTCTCCACCCTTTCCCCTCTCTTTTTTCTCTATCTCTCTCTTCACCTCCCGCAGCCAAGGCTCCAGTAAAGCAAAGTTGGCCAGGGCACTGAGGATGGTTCCATGGCCTCCGCCTCAGGCCCTAGAATGGCTCGGGCCACAATGGAGCAATGCCACAGATGGGCAGAGCATCATCCCCTGGTGGGCATGCCAGGTGGATCCCAGTCGGGTGCAGTAACTTTTTTCTTTACTGGATTGGCAGAAATGAAAAAGAAAATCAGTGTTGGTATAGATGGGGTCAAAGGGCACTCTTAGGGAAAGTGCAACTTGGTTTTATTTCTGGAGGGCAATTGGAAGCACCTATTTAAATGTTGCGAGCAACATTTAAAGGTAAACATGTTTGCTTGTTCCAAAAGTCCAATTCTAGGGAATGATTCCAATTATAAAAAGAGCTAACCTTAACTAAGCATTTTTAATGTGCCAGATTCCACATCAGGTAAAGTATATGGACCGCCCTGTTTACTTCACAAGATAGCCTGTTAAATATAGACCTATGATTAATGCTGGAGGAAAAACTAAGGCTTAAGGAAGTTAAGTTTTCAGCAGACTGATTCCAGAGCCTGCAGATATAATTGCTCCCTTTAACATGTCTCACACATGTGGATGAGGAAAATTCTATACATATGTCAGCATTATAATAATATATTTATATATCTAGCGATATGCCAGCACTATTATACTACAGAGACTAAATAATTTAAAATTCCAAAATTAGGAGGATAGTTTGATAAAGAAGTTATAGCTATTCAGGTGATATTATGCAACAGGTAGGTTGTTTTGTTTGCACTGATAGGAAAACTATCCAAGTAATATTATTGAATAAGGAAAAAGCAAAATGTAAAGTAACATGGGTATAATTAATGATTGTTAAAAAAAACCTCACAAAGATAACAAAACAACAATAAAAACCTTTACATATGCGCATGTAAAAAAAAACAAACCCAGAAACACACATCCAGTCATTTACAGTGGTTATTCCTTAGGTGTGGAAGTGGGAAGACTGCATTTCTTTACTTTAAATATGTACTATAAATTAGTGTTTTATTTTCTGTATTGCAGCTATAAAGCTGGAGGCAATTTGGTGTGAGATGTTGTGCGAGTGCCACTATAATTTTATCTCATACCTATATGTGGAGTTTAAAAAACACAGAGAACGTTTTTCAGAATTTCTCTCATTGACTTTGAAAGAACCCCCTCCTCAACCTGGAACTGGTTTTCAATAGCCATCTTTTCTAAAATGTTTACCTTTCTTCCATGTCATTCACTTTCATTATTGCATCTTTCTACAACAACGAATCCTTTCATTTATGTCACATTTGTTTTATTATGTAATATTTTCAATGCTTCTGAAAATTCTTCAGAAGGAATAAAGAATATCACTTTTATCCCCCAAAATTCAATATTTCACATTGCTGTGGACTTTTACACTGGCTTTTCCTATAGTTCTGGTAGATTCTCCTTTTCTTCCCAACCTTGATCTCTTCACTTGGGTCAGTCAACCTTCCTAATTCCCACCCTATCCTCCTCCCCATCAAATATCAGGTGAAGTGCATCTCTACCACTGTGCCTGTCCATGTTTTTCTTTGTTATAAAAGGTAATTCTCCACTTCTTTATTTCTCATCTTGATTATTTTAGTAGTGAAAAAGCATGGAATTTAAAGATTAGCAGATCTGGGTTTGACTTCCTGTGCGACATAGAGATCAGTGAACTTGGGCAAATACTCAACTCACCTGACTCAGTTTTCTCACCCATAAAATTGACATTTATAAGGGTTTGATAAGATGATATATTTGATCACCAAGTTTCTAATTGGGTGTAGGGTAGCCAATATATACATGAATCATTTTTATGATTTGAAAAAATCTCATCTCCTTTATTAAGTCTTGCCTGACGTGTCACATCACATTTCTTACCCTTGTCGACTACAACTGAGTAGCACTATTTTTACCTATTAGGAGTATTTTGGCACACACACAAACCCCACACATTTTTCATGGTTGAAAGTCTTGTGTTACCCCAATTTTACAGTTCCTTAATGCTTGTACTGTAACAATAAATTTATTAAAATATTTTTATCATATATGGGCATGTTTTTTTTTTCAAAAATCAAATAGTACAGAAAGTCTTATAATGACCAAAAAGTCCTTTGTCTCATGTTTTTAAAAAATATTGTAACCTCCATGTTCATCACCAAAATTCAATAGCTATCAAGAATTTGCCATTTTCCTTATGTATTCTTTTCTCTTTCTCACTGTGTATCATCTAGATTATATTTAAAAGAAAAGTCCAGACATAGTGTTATTTCATCATTTTATACACCAGCCCTTGCAAAGAATAAAGCATAAATTTCTTTTAAAAGTATAATTTTTTTCATGTAATATGACACCATTATTTTACCTAACACAATTCCTTGATTTCATCTAATATTCAGCCCACAGTTATATCTTTCAATTTATCTCAAAATAATATTTTCTCTCAAAAGTCTGCTTGAATCAGAACCCAAACAAAAGACATGTTACATTTAAATGTTTTGTGTTTTCAGTCTCTTAATTTTGAGAAGTTCCTAGAAGTAATGTAGTCTTTGAAGATACTTAGAGGCTTTAGTTTTAAATTTGTTATTTTAACTGAATTATCACTTTTTCTTTCTATGGAAACTTTTATGATATTTTTTCAATATTATACTATAGGTTTTCCTCAAAATAAATATTTGTGGATATTTAGCAGTAGGAAAAAAGCATATTATTGTGGTTCAGTGTACATAGAAGTTTATAAATTAACAGGTTTTATTTGAGGCTGTTTGTCATGAGTAACAAAACAATTAAATAAAATGGCTTATCCAGTGGGGAACATCTGTAGATATGGAGAAAGGTTGTTCCATGTCGAATGTTTAAGTTCAATGATGCTATTTAAATATTTTTTAAAATTTATTTATTGACTTTAGAGAGAGAGGAAGGAAGAAAGAGAGAGAAGCATTTAAATGTTTCTATATGTGCCTTGACTGGGATCGAACCCACAACCTTTGTGCATTGGGATGTTGCTCCAACCAATGGAGCTAACCTGCCAGATCCAATAATGCTATTTAAAGTAGAGGCTTATAAGCTTGTACCTTACTCAAAAATGACTATAATAATTCTAGGTATTTGAGGTAGATATGACAAATATGGTGAAGAAAAACGGTTCCTTCTCCTCAGACTTTTTTTTTTCTTTTTTACCTTAGTGAGAAAAACTTTTCTTGGCAGTCTTTTAAGACCTTTTCACATCTAATTGTTCAGGGTTGAGTCAAACAGCTCATTGTCTATATATATAAGGGAACTTGCAAAAGTGAGTATTTGGTACTCATATCCTCGATGGTGACAACCAAGCTCTGCCAATAAGGAAAAATTTGGGGGTGGCATAGATGATTTCTGGGTAAACAACTCACAACAGCAGTCACATGGGGGCTCAGTGAGGAGCCAAATAATATTTTAGAACACCCAAGTATTTTTGTTTTATGAATATCCTGGAGTTCATGAAACAAAATGGAGTTCAGTCAAGTTCACTGACTGTCTCTTGGATTTGTTTCTGTTAACATTCTAGGATCCACTGATGGCTTTTTCATATTGTCTTCATCAGTGTGGATTTATGTCTTATTGTTACATGAATACCATTTTGTTAGAGTTTTTGGAAAGATTAACATGTGAAATCAGTCTATCATCTTGACCTGAAAGTTTAGAATTCAATTACAACAGTAGTTTGATTGCCCACTAATCTTTTTTTTTTCTTTTTTTACAGAGACAGAGAGAGAGAGAGAGAGAGAGAGAGAGTCAGAGAGAGGGATAGATAGGGACAGACAGACAGGAACAAAGAGAGATGAGAAGCATCAACCATTAGTTTTTTGTTGTGACACTTTAGTTGTTCATTGATTGCTTTCTCATATGTGCCTTGACTGTGGGGCTACAGCAGACCAAGTAACCTCTTGCTCAAGTCAGTGACCTTGAGTCCAAGCTGGTGAGCTTTCACTCAAACCAGATGAGCCCGCGCTCAAGCTGGCAACCTCGGGGTCTTGAACCTGAGTCCTCCACATCCCAGTCCGACGCTCTATCCACTGCGCCACGGCTTGGTCAGGCTATTGCCCACTAATCTTTATAATTTACATTTATGGAGAATATTATGAGTACATTATATTCTGCTACTTTTCCATAGACAACATCTCTTAGAAACTTCCTCAGAAATTTTAACAAAGACCTAAGAAAGTTTTTCTTTGTTCATTTTACACCTGAATTCTATAACCCTGTAAATTTTATTTTCAAATGTCACAGCTAAAATAATTAATCTCAACTGTTGATTTGTTTATGGGTAATGTTGCCTTCTCGCCCTTATTTCTTTCTGCATGAAATTACTCATATTGGATTCATAGACCTCTACTAGTTGGTCCCCACATAAATTACCCCTTTTAAATCTATATCTATTTCTTTTTATGTAGAATAGTGAACTTTTTCTAGACATATTTCAGATTTTCCTTGTAATGAAATAGATCACTTTATAAAATCTGGGCCATTTAAAATACTGTGTTTAAAGAGTATTAGTTGTTTTTCTGAATTCACTTTTAAAATGTAGACTACAGGTTTTAAAAGAAAAAATTTATTCCTGATAAAAAATAAAAATTTAATTATTTCACTTTATTCTATAAACTTATGGCAAGTAGCTAATTGATCTAAAGACATATTTTTTTTAATTTTATTTTTTTTTAATTTTTTAATTTTATTTTTAAAGACATATTTTATCCCTGTTATAGTGACTTAAACCTAAAAACATGATACCTAAATATTTATTAAGAACAAATATTTGTAATTAATTGAAATATGTTATTGCATTAATGGTACAGGGATTTCTAAAATCACAAGATCAACTTAGTCCAAGCTCAGCTTCCTCCCACTACTCAAATGTTTCAGGTTTCTAGAGATATACAAAGCAGAAAGTATAATTTTCAAAACATTTATATACCCATAGTACTAAAAATAAATTCAATATAGTTTTTAAAAATTATAAAATACATTTTGTACTTTCTATCACTAGGTTTGCCGATTTTCTTCAAAGAGATGAAGGGTGCTTTCATCACTAGAAATATTTCTCTGTGTTAACACTAAGTTGAAAATTTATGTGAATAAGTATATAAATTATTATTATTTTTTATTCATTATAGAGAGGGGGGAGAGAGAGAGAGAGAAAGTGAAAGAAGGGGGGAGGAGCAGGAAGCATCAACTCCCATATGTGCCTTGACCAGGCAAGCCTAGGGTTTTGAACCGGCATCCTCAGTGTTTCCAGGTTGACGCTTTACCCACTGCACCACCACAGGTCAGGCCAGTATATAAATTATTTAATAAATTAAATCTTTTCTTAGACATGAAGACAATACCCACTTCATAATTTAAATGTTGAAATGTAAATATAGTGACGTCACAGAAATGGCACCGTGAGCAGCGCGTCCGACAGCTCTCCCCTAAATCACAACAAATTTATCAACTAGAAACAGAAAAATTTATCCTCGGAGCATTCCGGAGTTCCACACAAACTGATAGCGAAAGGACTGTTATCACTTGAATCTGAGAGACGAGGGTGTGGAGGAATCTACCACAGGGACGTTTTTTCAAACCGCAAGGAAGTGCGCCTGTGGTGAGTCAGCCCATATACTTGGGAACCGTGAGCCGCCGCGAGCGGCCGACGCGAGCCACCACCGCGAGCCGCCACGAGCCCCCGCGAGCCACCGCCGCCGCGAGCTGCCGCCACGAGCCCCCGCGAGCCACCGCCGCTGCAAGCGGCCGCCACGAGCCGCCGCCGCGAGCCGCCGCGAGCAGCCGCACGCGCGCCCGGTCCGGTTGAGCACCGCTGACGTTCCCAGCGGCCCGCACACTGCGAGTAGGGGTCGCCGGCCACCGGTGCCCGGAGCGCCACATTCGCGCGCGTGCCTTGGGCATTCCACGCGCCCAGGGTGCCCTACTGGCCCGCACACCCAGGGGGCTCCATTATCCTGCGCCTGGTGCGGTCCAGCCGCCAGCGGCGGGGCAAGCGGGAGAGGCTTGGGAGATTCTCTCCGTGGGCGGGGCACCTCACCCAGCCATTCAAGCTAACAATCAAGCATTGGGGGAGGGGCGCGCGCAGGCAGCCTAAAATACCTTCGGAAGCACAGCTGCGACCCAATCACTGAAATTAGCTTAACCCATGAAATCTGCGCACCCTCAGTTCTATTTGATAAGATCTCTCTCAGTTCAGCGATCCAAGACAAGAGGCGTGATATTTTTTAGTGCCTCTCGCTAAAGGGGCGGGGGCAACTTCTAATTGATAGACCCTCCATATTCAGGGATAAACGCTAAAAAGAAGGACTTGGCAGATAATAAGGTCTATACTACACTAGTCGTAAGCAGAGACTAGTGCCTCTTCTTCCCTGCAAAAACAGGCTACAAAGTGTGGAAAGCCTGGGTTGAGAGGTCCAACTAAATGCTAGGCGCTGAACAGTCACCTTGACAACAATTGACTCCCACCCCCCGCCTGATTACACTGGAGGCCCTGACTCTCAGAGCCTTTCCCAAAGCCTTGCACTGAGTGGGGATAGAGTGGGGATTTCCCAGCTCTTTGAGCCTCTTACTCCCCAGGCAGAAGCAGTTGCAGCCTTATAGCTGGATCACCAGGCTGCTAATTCAGAAAGGGGGGACTAGGAGAGAGAATCCAGGAAAGCAAACTCTCTCATCGTTGGACCCTGCAAACGCCAACAAGCCTTTACTTTCAGCAAGACTAAAGCCAATTATATGACATTGCCATAGAATCCCATCAACTGCAAATCCCTACCTAAGAGTGACACAGGGGCAGAGCCTGGGGTACAGAGTCACCGACCAGGAAGAGGGAGAGAAAAGAAAAAGGAAGAAGTTAACCTCTCAAAATCAAGAAAAACCCACAGACTTTACAACTTGATCCACTAATTTTTTGTTGTTGTTGTTGTTGTTTGTTTCTTCTATCTTTTTGCCTTTATATCCTCCACCTCGGTCCTTCTATTCTCTGCCCATCTCATGCTTCCCCTTTCTTGAACTACACTACCCATGAGTGTTGCATTTTATTTTTCTTCTTCATCCTCACCCTCCTTTAAGGTTATACTCCAAAACACTTAACTCTCACTCTCTCCTCTTTTGTTTTTTTTTTTGTCTTGCTTTATTTTGTTTTTTTCTCTTCCTATTTTATTTCTTCCTTCGTTGTTCTCTTTTTCTTATTTTTTCCTTTCTATTCGTTTTTTCTTTTCTCATTTTACTTTCATCCCATATAATCCTCAATCACGAACAAATAAGTTAATTTGGGACTCAAGGCTTTTTTTTGGCTTTATTTCTCTTTTTTGCTTTTGTTTTTATTTTTTTTTCTTTTTTCTTGTTTGTTTATTTTTGTGGCATTTTGGGTCCTCCCAACCCAAGGTCTCCATTGTATTTAGTCTTCGCTCCACTTAATACAACAGATTTTTACTTATTATTTTTATTTTTTCTTCTTTATTATTCTTTTTTGGTCCTTTTTTCTGGTTCCCTCTTATCCCTCTCATTATATCTCTTAGTTGACTATCACTTACAAGCAAATCATCTTATGCTTGTCTAAGATTTTCTTCCTTTTTTTTTTTTTGCATTTAGTAGGCCCCTACTTCCTTTTTTTTGCCCCTTGAACTCTTCACCCCAAATCAGGCCCTCCATTATAGGCAGGATAATTCCCTGAGGAGGGGAGAGGAGGGAAAGAGAAGAGAGAAAAAAAGGGGGAAATACTAAATTATTACTGGTTTTTTTTTGTGGGGTGTTTTACCTTTTTTTTTTTTTTTTTTACTTTTTACTCTTTATTAATTCTAATTAGTGCTATCAATAAGACCACCCTCAGATGCCGATAAGAAAGAGGAAATCGAATATTAAGGATACAAAAGAAAGAGAGGTAACACAAATAGATGTGAAAAAATCTATGAAGAAAAGACTTAACATATTGGAAGCCTTGGAGCTAAATGACAGAGAATTTAAAATAGAAATCTTAAAAATACTCAGAGATATACAAGAAAACACAGAAAGGCAATATAGGGAGATCAGAAAACAACTCAATGAACACAAAGAATATATTACCAAGGAAATTGAAACTATAAAAACAAATCAAACAGAAATGAAAAACTCAATTCACGAGCTGAAAAACGAGGTAACAAGCTTAGCTAACAGAACAGCCCAGATTGAAGATAGGATTAGTGAAATAGAAGACAAACAACTTGAGGCACAACAGAGAGAAGAAGAAAGAGACTCAAAAATAATAAAAAACGAGAAAGCCCTACAGGAATTCTCTGACTCCATCAGAAAGAATAACATAAGAATAATAGGTATATCAGAGGGAGAAGAGAAAGAAAATGGAATGGAGAATATACTCAAACAAATAATAGACGAGAACTTCCCAAGTCTGTGGAAGGAAGTAAAGCCTCAAATTCAAGAAGCAAACAGAACACCAAGTTTTCTTAACCCCAACAAACCCACTCCAAGGCACATCATAATGAAGATGACACAAACCAATGACAAAGAAAAAATTCTCAAGGCAGGCAGGGAAAAAAAGAGTACAACATATAAAGGAAGGCCTATTAGATTATCATCAGATTTCTCAGCAGAAACTCTACAAGCTAGAAGAGAGTGGACCCCAATATTTAAAGCCCTGAAAGAGAGGAACTTTCAGCCAAGAATACTATACCCATCAAAGCTATCCTTCAAGTATGAAGGAGATATAAAAACATTCACAAATACAGAAAAGATGAGAGAATTTATCAACAGAAAGCCCCCACTCCAGGAAATACTAAAGGGGGTTTTCCAACCAGATTCAAAGAACAAAAGAAAACAACACCACAAGTAACAGCTCCACCAAGAACACAATAAAACCAAACTTAAACTGTGACAACAAAGGAAAAAAAGGGGGGAGAGGATGGAGATTAACAGTAGCAAAGGATGATGAAGTGCAGAAATACTTATAAGATAGGGTACTACAATGAATATGGTAGGTACCCTTTTCATTACTTAATGGTAACCACCCTTAAAAAAACCACCACAAAAACACTTGACTTAAAAAAGGTAGCAACAGAGGAAAGAAGTATGGAACACAAACAAACAAAAACAAATGATAGGAAAACAAAAGCGAAGAATCAAACTAGATACAAAACTAACAGAAAGCAATTTATAAAATGGCAGTAGGGAACCCACAAGTGTCAATAATTACACTAAATGTAAATGGATTAAACTTACCAATAAAAAGACACAGAGTAGCAGAATGGATTAAAAAAGAAAATCCAACTATATGCTGCCTACAAGAAACACATCTAAGCAACAAGGATAAAAACAAATTCAAAGTGAAAGGCTGGAAAACAATACTCCAAGCAAACAACACCCAAAAAAAAGCAGGCGTAGCAATACTCATATCTAATAATGCTGACTACAAGACAGAAAAAGTACTCAGAGACAAAAATGGTCATTTCATAATGATTAAGGGGAAGTTGAATCAAGAAGACATAACAATCCTTAATATATATGCACCAAACCAAGGAGCACCAAAATATATAAGACAGCTACTTATTGACCTTAAAACAAAAACTAACAAAAATACAATCATACTTGGAGACCTCAATACACTGCTGACGGCTCTAGATCGGTCATCCAAACAGAGAATCAACAAAGATATAGTGGCCTTAAATGAAATACTAGAACACCTGGATATGATAGACATCTACAGGACACTTCATCCCAAAGCGACAGAGTATACATTTTTCTCTAGTGTACATGGAACATTCTCAAGAATTGACCATATGTTGGGCCACAAAGACAATATCAGCAAATTTAGAAAAATTGAAATTGTACCAAGCATATTTTCTGATCATAAAACCTTGAAACTAGAATTCAACTGCAAAAAAGAGGGGGAAAAACCCACAAAAATGTGGAAACTAAACAACATACTTCTAAAAAATGAATGGGTCAAAGAAGAAATAAGCGCAGAGATAAAAAGATATATACAGACAAATGAAAATGAAAATACGACATATCAGAATCTCTGGGATGCAGCAAAAGCAGTAATAAGAGGAAAGTTCATATTACTTCAGGCCTATATGAACAAACAAGAGAGAGCCGAAGTAAACCACTTAACTTCACACCTTAAGGAACTAGAAAAAGAAGAACAAAGACAACCCAAAACCAGCCGAAGAAAGGAGATAATAAAAATCAGAGCAGAAATAAATGAAATAGAGAACAGAAAAACTATAGAAAAAATCAATAAAACAAGGAGCTGGTTCTTTGAAAAGATCAACAAAATTGACAAACCCTTGGCAAGACTCACCAAGGAAAAAAGACACAGGACTCAAATAAATAAAATCCAAAATGAAAGAGGAGAGATCACCACAGACATCATAGATATACAAAGAATTATTGTAGAATACTATGAAAAATTATATGCCACCAAATACAACAATCTAGAAGAAATGGATAAATTCCTAGAACAATACAACCTTCCTAGACTGAGTCATGAAGAAGCAGAAAGCCTAAACAGACCAATCAGCAGGGAGGAAATAGAAAAAACTATTAAAAATCTCCCCAAAAATAAAAGTCCAGGCCCAGACGGTTATGCTAGTGAATTCTATCAAACATTCAAAGAAGACTTGGTTCCTATTCTACTCAAAGTCTTCCAAAAAATTGAAGAAGAAGCAATACTTCCAAACACATTTTATGAGGCCAACATAACCCTCATACCAAAACCTGGCAAGGATCGCACAAAGAAAGAAAACTACAGACCAATATCTCTAATGAATACAGATGCTAAAATACTAAACAAAATACTGGCAAACCGAATACAACAACATATTAAAAAAATCATACATCATGATCAAGTGGGATTCATTCCAGAATCTCAAGAATGGTTCAACATACGCAAAACGGTTAACGTAATACACCATATCAACAAAACAAAGAACAAAAACCACATGATCTTATCAATAGATGCAGAAAAGGCTTTTGATAAAATACAACACAATTTTATGTTTAAGACTCTCAACAAAATGGGTATAGAAGGAAAATATCTCAACATGATAAAGGCCATATATGATAAACCATCAGCCAACATCCTATTAAACGGCATAAAACTGAGGACTTTCTACCTTAAATCAGGAACAAGACAGGGTTGTCCACTCTCTCCACTCTTATTCAACGTGGTGCTAGAAGTTCTGGCCAGAGCAATCAGACAAGACAAAGAAATAAAAGGCATCCATATCGGAAAAGAAGAAGTAAAGCTATCACTTTTTGCTGATGATATGATCCTATACATCGAAAACCCGAAGGACTCCACAAAAAGATTATTAGAAACAATAAACCAATACAGTAAGGTTGCAGGATACAAAATTAACATACAAAAGTCCATAGCCTTTCTATATGCCAACAATGAAATATTAGAAAACGAACTCAAAAAAATAATCCCCTTCACGATTGCAACAACAAAAATAAAATACCTAGGAATAAACATAACAAAGAACGTAAAGGACCTATATAATGAAAATTACAAAGCATTGTTAAGGGAAATCGAAAAAGATACAATGAGATGGAAAAATATTCCTTGTTCTTGGATAGGAAGAATAAATATAATCAAAATGGCCATATTACCCAAAGCAATATACAAATTTAATGCAATTCCCATCAAAATCCCTATGAGATTTTTTAAAGAAATGGAACAAAAAATCATCAGATTTATATGGAACTATAAAAAACCCCGAATAGCCAAAGCAATCCTAAGGAAAAAGAATGAAGCTGGGGGCATTACAATACCTGACTTTAAACTATATTATAGGGCCACGATAATCAAAACAGCATGGTATTGGCAGAAAAATAGACACTCAGACCAATGGAACAGAATAGAAAGCCCAGAAATAAAACCACATATATATGGTCAAATAATCTTTGATAAAGGGGCCAACAACACACAATGGAGAAAAGAAAGCCTCTTCAACAAATGGTGTTGGGAAAACTGGAAAGCCACATGCAAAAGAATGAAACTCGACTACAGCCTGTCCCCGTGTACTAAAATTAATTCAAAATGGATCAAAGACCTAAATATAAGACCTGAAACAATAAAGTACATAGAAGAAGACATAGGTACTAAAATCATGGACCTGGGTTTTAAAGAACATTTTATGAACTTGACTCCAATGGCAAGAGAAGTGAAGGCAAAGATAAATGAATGGGACTACATCAGAATTAAAAGTTTTTGCTCAGCAAGAGAAACTGATATCAAAATAAACAGACAGCCAACTATATGGGAACTGATATTTTCAAACGACAGCTCAGATAATGGCCTAATATCCAAAATTTACAAAGAACTCATAAAACTCAACAACAAACAAACAAACAATCCAATAAAAAAATGGGAAGAGGACATGAACAGACACTTCTCCCAGGAAGAGATACAAATGGCCAACAGATATATGAAAAGATGCTCAGCTTCATTAGTTATTAGAGAAATGCAAATCAAAACTACAATGAGATACCACCTCACTCCTGTTAGATTAGCTATTATCAACAAGACGGGTAATAGCAAATGTTGGAGAGGCTGTGGAGAAAAAGGAACCCTCATTCACTGTTGGTGGGACTGTAAAGTAGTACAACCATTATGGAGGAAAGTATGGTGGTTCCTCAAAAAACTGCAAATAGAACTACCTTATGACCCAGCAATCCCTCTACTGGGTATATACCCCAAAACCTCAGAAACATTGATACGTGAAGACACATGTAGCCCCATGTTCATTGCAGCACTGTTCACAGTGGCCAAGACATGGAAACAACCAAAAAGCCCTTCAATAGAAGACTGGATAAAGAAGATGTGGCACATATACACTATGGAATACTACTCAGCCATAAGAAATGATGACATCAGATCATTTACAGCAAAATGGTGGGATCTTGATAACATTATAAGGAGTGAAATAAGTAAATCAGAAAAAACAAGAACTACATGATTCCATACATTGGTGGAACATAAAAATGAGACTAAGAGACATGGACAAGAGTGTGGTGGTTACCAAGGGTGGGGGGGGGGGAGGGAGGACATGGGAGGGAGGGAGGGAGATAGTTAGGGAGAGGGGGAGGGGCACAGAGAACTAGATAGAGGGTGACGGAGGACAATCTGACTTTGGGCGAGGGGTTTGCAACATAATTTGATGACAAAATAACCTAGACATGTTTTCTTTGAATATATGTACCCTGATTTATTAATGTCATCCCATTACCATTAATAAAAATTCATTAAAAAAAAAAAAGAAATGTAAATATCATACAGATTTCTACACATAGTCCAGTAATACTACTGACTACTTGGAAACTAGGAAAGATCAGATACTCAAAGTCATTTTTTTTAAATTTGAAACTCCATAACTTTAATATTAATTAATATTTCTTAACTTCTTATTTCTACTATATTTATGAAATATGCTAGGTAATATTTTGTTTAAAAATAATATTTAGAAATGAAAAATTATTTAATGATAAAATAGTTTTAAAGATAATTTTCTTAAAAGATAAAAAATCTAAATTATTTTTTATGAAAAGGAAAATGACTTCTATTTGTACTTTTTAAAAATATGTGAATCGTATTTTCCTTTTCATATTTAAGGTTCTTCTAATTTTGCATATACAACAAAACACATTACTTTCAGATACACTGATTGAGATTTAAATTTATTTTTATGCCTAACCTCAATTAGAAATTCTCATATGCAGCTGTATATGTTGTTTACCCATTACATAGAGTGCATGGCACTATTTAATCACTTATTCAATAATTGTTGTTTCGTTCTAACCTTTGTATGTAAAAGTTTCCTGTAAATGGAGAGTTTTACCATAATAAACAATAAATAGATTCTAATATTCATAACAATAAAGTTCCCATTTTTCTCTATATCCTGTAATCCATTGCTTTTTGCTTGTCACTGTCCTCTACTTTGTGACTGTCCAAAACACACTGAAGTGTTATGATTATTATGTAATATATATATATATATTTATTTGGAATTTAATGTACCTTCTCAACACGGATTATATAGAACAGAATGACTATAAAATAACTCTATGTGACAAAATGTCAGAATTTACAAATTGTAAACAGATAAAGCAACTATTTTGCTCTCCAAATATAGATCTAAATCTGGGAGAAAATTGCTGAGTGTTGAAAAGACATAAATATTCAAAGAAAATTTTTCTCTTTCCTGAAGAAGCATGCTGTATTCTCTGTACTGAACATGAGAAATTTTTTTTTTTTAATTCTAGTTCTCAGTTCATATAGCCATTGAACCCCTGGGTGACAGCGCTCCTTTGTTCCAATGAAAGATAAAAACTATTGTTGAATTGATATTGTAAAATTATTGATGAATTCATTTTCTGAAACTGATTTATTATTTATTGGGAAGTTTCAAAAAATATATCAAAGCTATAAGAAATAGATACTTATGAAGATGAACAAAAGTGGAAAAATGGAAAGACAATGGAACACAATTCCATTAACTCTGAATTATCACATTAGTCATGCAAACAAATTGTTAAGGTCAAAATATAAAGACCTTTGACTCTGACAAGTTTATAATAAAAATGCATGTCAAATTGATTGACAATATCATAATGTTAGAATGAGGGTGTACTAGATATTGCATACATAAATAAAATCAATTTTTAAGACTTATCCTTATGGTATTGAAATCTATTTATTGCTATTTATTTGTTCAATACTCCTCTAGTTATTTCAGGAACTGCAATAGCATTAACATTAAAGGTGGTATATAAAGGAAGTTTTGTGCTATACTTTTGATTAGATTTTTGGTTGCCGTGTCTACCTGACAAATTTCTGGGAAGTAAATGATCATGAAGTTTATGTCTCAGGCAACTTGACAGTTGAATATATGATCATGATCAGATGAAAATTAGGAACATTGCTGGACACCATTAGTGAGTGGCTGATTATGAACCTGAAAGATGTTGCAGCAATCAGAATACTCTGGGACACATCTGAGCTGATTTTCCAAGGGATTTGGAAAGACAATTTAGTAGTAACTAAAGAGGCCTTAGCAGTGGCTTTCCCCATCAGTGTTACAGACCAGCCTCTGCACCTGTTCTCCAGATTCTGTAATCTTAATCTGACATTAAGATTAGCAGTGCTTAACCGATAATATTAAGGGCAATCAACTAGAATGATAATATATCCAAGAATTACACTTTTCCTTTGTTAACTAAGGAAAAGGAAATATGTATTCCAACATTTGTAAAATATTTTTGAGTAACATAATTCTTACAAATGAAAAAGGTGGAAGAAATTTATACCCACTAACAATAATGAGTTCCTTAGTGTAGACTTGTTTATTTTGGAGTTAACTACTAGAACCGAGGGTTACTATACTGTCCAATACTATTTCCTTGGTTCTGTATACATTTCTATGGCCTCTTTTAGGGTCGTTAAGGTTCAAGACCTGCACTTTATTATACTGGTTTGATTCCTGGAGAGATAAACCCATCTTCATAAATGTACAATTCAAATGGTAATTAATTTATACTCAGGACTCTAAACCAGAATTTCTCTGAATTGAAGAGGCTTATTACCTGGAGAACCAAGTTTCCTAAAATTGTTGAGTGGCTGGTTTATTTCTCTTTTCATTCAGATTAAGCACAAGCAAAGAAACATGTATTTTTAAAAATCTCTCCGATTTAGGAGTGGGTGTCCTCATATTACAGTCACACTGGAAGCCTGGACACATTTTAAGTCTCTGAGAAGCCCAGCCTAGAGAAGGAGCCTAACGAGATCCTGGGGAGTTTCCACCAGTCGAGTCTCTCTTCCCAGGTATGCCGTCATTCCTTTCTCTTCTTTTTCCTACTCTTTTCTATTCCTACTTAGAATGATTTGTTACCTGATTATGTTTCATATGCTGCTTATTTTTTTTTATTTAAAAAAACCCACCAAATTCTCAGTACAATGAGAATGTTGACTATATTTCTTAAAATATCATTAAATTTCAATTCCTTTTTATGGGCAAAGGATTTTTCAGTAATTGTCTTAGTGGCTCTTATAAACAAGGAGTGTTTAGGCCTAATAATAATTGTTAGATGTCAAGACACGTAGCCCCTCCCTTTGTGGAACATGCATCTCTGGCATCAATATTATCTGAAGCTACAAATTAAGTTAAAGGGCTGTAAAATGGCTCACTTTGTGCTGTGAAATTTCATCAGCAATACTTAATTACTATATTGGACATAAAGTGACAGTGCCACTAATTAGCTGAAGGACTAGCATTACTCATTCTCTTGGCACTGTAGCAATTCGCATTACAGTGAAGCTGATATGGGAATGATAAATGACAAGTTGCTATAATCGTTACTATCTATTGAGCCAAACTAATGCAACCCCAAACAGAAATGCTCAGAGAAAAACATTGCAATGACATGGAAGCTATGTAAAGTGTTATCAAAGTGTCACAAACTATTTGAATTGAGAAACTCTTTTCTGTACCTAATGAAGCCAAAAATATAGACCTTCATTAGGGAAGGACTCAAACAGTTCAAGTACATCCTACCTGGTTAAATATAGAATAGTGGTCCTCAAACAGGAACTATCATCAATATTATCTGGAAAGTTTTCTAAAAGAAGAAGGGAGATTTTTGTGTCCCTTTATCTCCTTCCTCTTATCTCCTCAACAACATTTCTGAATCAACATAGATGTGTATTTTTATAAATATCTCTTAGGTGAATGTGATGCAGGTTCAGGAACTGCAAACTTGGAATGTAAATGTATAATACACATGCTTCAGTTCACTCAATGTAGTTGTGTGTTGCAAAGACATTGAGTGTCAAGTCAATGTAGCATTATTTGAGGAGAGTAATATTTGAAGTATTTATATTGTTAGTTTATAATAGAATTTTTATTGACTATAAATTAAGCATGAAAATTTGTCTTTTGTGAATTGTTATGTTTACCAAAGTTAGGATTTTTTTTTCTACTTGTATTTCATCAGGTACTTGAAAATTTATACGAGAAATCCACTATGAAATGCTAATCTCCCTCAAATTTTATTTTTAAATATAAAAGTTATGAGATTTGGATTTCTTATAAATTTTTAGTTTCAATTGGTTAAACTGTAAAATGTTGGAGAAATAATCATCTACTTTCACAAATTGGGTCTACCTTATTAATTGATATGATTTTGCTACCAGAGGGCCTGCTGAAGATAATTTGTATATTATTCACACATTGTCTAATTTTAGTGAGATATTTATATACAATATTCTGTTTTCTACAATAAAAACCAGCTTGTAATTTGAGTTTAAAGTGAATTTGCTTCTTGAACCATCTAAATAAATGGGCAAAATATTCATAAATTTTTCTAGTTCCTGTGCCCTATCCCAGACCAACTGAATCAATACATCTGAAGTTAAGTCTAGAAATTCATATTATTAAAAAGTGTCTCTCTATCCCATTCAGAAATTCTGTGTACACTAAAAGTTAAAACTCCCTGCTTGACCATCAAGTTTTTCTTTGTCTTGATGTTCGAAAGTTTTTTGTTGTCAGTCATTTTCAATACTGAAAAGTATTTTTGTTTGTTTGTTTGTTTTCTGTTTTCTTTTTTACTTTGATTGTTCCATAAGAAAATTATTTAAGTTTTATGCATTTTCATGACTGGTTTTCTAGTTTCCATTCTCAGGAACTACTTTAAGTATGAGGAAGTTTAAAGGGCAGTGTACATACTTGGACTTTCCACTGCATGGAAATAGGACACAGCTCTGTTTTATCTGACAGTCCCTCTCTTTTGAAAAAATCTTTTCTTTGAGATCTATACTCTGCAAGGTGAAGAGGAAGAATGAATAAGCCCCCAGCAAGGTGAGACTTGCAAAGACAAAAGGAAATATTTCTACTATATTCAAATTATAATTTTGTAGCTCTTGTGACATTTTAATGAAACATCATTCATTTTATTCTCCCAACACGAAGAAAGATTAAGTGAATAATTTGGCATTTTTCCCTAAATGTCTTGTCTTTATTCATTTGTTTATATACAATAGTTGAGACCATATAATAGCCATTTTCTTTTGGAGTTTGAATTTATCTGAGCATTATATCTCATACCTATTTTCTTAGGTAATTCAAAGTTATTAGTATCATTCTTTTAATGTATTCATATGAATTGACTTTGTGGGTGATTCATTATTTCAATAGTCAATTCCCTCATATTTGTGCATTTAGATTGGATTCAAATTTTTAATATTATAAAAAATTGCTGATATCTATGTGTTCTGTGTTGCTGAAGTATTTATTTACAGTCAAAGGTTATGAATATTTTAAAGTTCTTGTTAAATATAATGAAATTGTTTTTAGAAACATTAAATCAATTTAACCTTTTTCTACTAGTGCATAATAAAGCCCATATATACAATTTTACAAGGTTTAACTTTGAGTATTTTGAATTTAGATAATTTGTTATAAATAGGCATGTTGCTTTTGCACAGGCTATTTTTAGTTGCATGACAAAAAATAAAGGTCACATTCATGGGCCAGTGCAAATGCATAACAAAAAAGAAAACCAGCATGACCACGTGATGTCACAGTGGATAGAGCAGGGGTTGGGAACCTATGGCTTGCGAGCCAGGTGTGGCTCTTTTGATGGCTGCATCTGGCTCACAGACAAATCTTTAATAAAAAAATAATAACATTAAAAATATAAAACATTCTCATTTATTAAAATCCTTTCATTTTCTACCACTCATGTTCATGGTTGTGGGTGGCTAGAGCCAATCACAGCTGTCCTCTGGGACAACACCAAATTTTTATTGGATAATGCGTAATGTACACGAGTTGTTGTATGGCTCTCATGGAATTACATTTTAAAATATGTGGCATTCATGGCTCTCTCAGCCCAAAAGGTTCCCGACCCTTGGGATAGAGCATCAGGCTGGGATGTGGAGGACCCAGGTTCGAAACTCTGAGGTTTCCAGTTTGAGCACAGGCTCATCTGGTTTGAGCAAGGCTCACCGGCTTGAGCCCAAAGTTGCTGGTTTGAGCAAGGGGTTACTCAGTTTTCTGTAGTCACCTGGTCAAGGCACATATGAGAAAGCAATCAATGAACAACAAAGGTGCTGCAACACCAAAGAGTTGATGTTTCTCATCTCTTTCCCTTCCTGTCTGTCTGTCCCTATCTGTCCTTCTCTCTATATCTGTCACAGAAACAAACAAACAAATGAAAAAAAACAAAAAAAAAAAAACAAAGTGCTTGGTTTCTATCTTAAATATTTCTGTCTTATCTGTCAAATAGAAAAACTGTCAGACCAATGTAATAATAATAAATCTTATTAAAATATAATCAAAGGCCAAGAATTAGATAAAATAATTTTAATAACACATTATTTTCAGAATGAATTTAACTTCTATACTGAATTATTCAAAGACCTTATAAATAAAAATGCTCAAACAGTCTCAGAGATATTTAGCTAAGGGAAACTGAAGAATTAATTCTATATTTAAATACATTTTAGTTTTATTCTTTTTCCAATCTATTATGATTATCACTAATGCATTTATATTGATTCCTTCCTATTCTGTTTTATAGGTTTTACTTTATATGTGTGTCTGAAGATTTATAAGAATTTCACTGTTTATAGTTCATACATTTTATAATTGGTAAGTGACCTTCCTTATATATTTTTTAAAAATTTAAGACCTTTTTAATAGTTGTTTGCAGTTTATTGACTAAAAAACAAAAGTTGTAAATTTTTTTACAAATTAAAAGGTTCTTAAAATTTTCAACTGAATGAGATATGAAACAATATAAAATTGAATTGAGAAAAACCAGGCTTTAAAAAAATGTCATTACGAAATGAGATTTTTCAGGTAAAATAATAAAAACCCTATATTGCATAGATACTGCAAATAATTCTTGTTATCTGGTTATTAAAAGCAAACACTTCAGGTCTTTGGCTCCAATCTTTTGTTCATTTCTTATTGCTGGAATTTCATATTCATTTCTTCTTATTGGGTGGCCCAACCTGATGATGGTAGACATAGTGAGCTGGCATTTACTCAGCCCCTCCTTGCTCAGCCTCGAGAGCAATGCTCAGCTGGTAGACCAGTTGCTTTTATCTCTTTTCTATCTTTTGGTTTGGGGTTTTCTGGGCTGGGTGTCTGCACTGCTAATTGGAGCTGCTGTGTTATTGACATTCAGATGGCTGCTGGCTTTGGGTTTCATCTCCTTGATTTTCCTTATCTCCTTCATTCCGCTCCTCTCTAGGCTGTCTTTGGTGAGGAGGGCCCCTGCAGAATCGTGGCCCATAGCCTCATACATACAGTCTCACTGGTCTACCTTGTTCTCCTGCACCCTGATTGTCAGCACCCTCCGTCACTTCTTTCTGCACAGAACTACAGGAAAACTGAGGTCCATGCCCATAGGGTCTCTGCGTGTATTAAGGTCAGAACTGTTCTCTGTGGTAGGGCCTGCTGTTGGGCCTGGGCTTTGCAGCACTTACTAGTCTCTCATTCTTTTCCTTATTCTCACTGTTCTGGTAATTCTGCTGGTGATTGCTTGGAGGACTTCTGCAATGTTGATAACTCTACAACAGTTATGTCTGCTCTGTATTTACTGCCTTGCACTGGAACTTCACCAGGGCCTGTAACAGTTGCTGCCTCCACCCATTGCTCCTTCAACACCATCAAGTTCCACAGTATCTTCATCACCTATAGGTGCTTCCTAGAGTTACTCTTCTTTATGGAAGTCTGATGTACACATATATCTTCCTTGGTGTAATTCCTGTTGATTAAACCATATATGTTTTTTACATTGAACCATTTTATTGTTCTCAAAACCAGCCTTGCAATGACATTCTTGTCCCCGTTCCATCTCAACCCCAGCAGGGACCACGGATATGAGGTTTCCCTGGCTTCCAGTCCCTCAACACTGCTGCTTGCATATTGGGTTTCGTGTCTGCAATAGCAAGGGTGGAGGCATGGGGAGAGGAGTGTGGAGGGGGATGCCACAGGCCTCTCTGCCCTGCTCTTGGTTGCAGTGATGGTGACACCACATGGCTTCCACAACTGGGGCTCCTCTCTGCGTGTAATGATTGGTAACTGTAGGCCTGTGATGTCGATGGGGCAGCTGAGCACTCTCTGGGACTGCTTTCTGCCTGCACTACTGATTGAATTATCCTGACATATCTTATTTAATATTGTTTTTCTTTGACAAGCACTATAACATAAGCAGGTCAGTGAAAATCATGGGCAGTGGAGTCAGGTTTCCTAAACTGGACTTCAGCCCTGCCTCCCATAAGCTGGGACGCCCTGGCAAATCTGTTAGCTCCCCTGGCAAATTTGTTAAAACTCTCCATTCTGCAGTCTATAAAATTCTAGTAATAGTCTCTATTTAAGGTGTTGTGAAAATAATTAAATAAGCTACCAGGAACAGACTGAAAGCTCAAATGTGGTGCATCTATGTTGTTTTTTTTGTAATAAATTTTAATTTTTTCCTTCTGTCTCTCCTCTTCTTTTTTCTTTTTCTTCAGAATCTACCTTTTGCTCTCTCCCTTTCTCCTTTCCAGGTTTCTCTTTGCATTTCCTGAAATTTTTTCATACACTATAGTTTTAAACTTTTTGAATAGCATGTGTCATCTTTAGATAATAAAATACTAGTTATATACAATGTGAGAAACAATTTTTAATAATTGATAATACAAAAATATTTTATTATAGAAAGGTCCAATTTCATTCATCTTATTTCAAGTTTTTTATTTTCTTGAATTTTAAAAATATATTCTTTATTTTCTATTATTTATGTTTTGATTTATATATTCTTTAGCTTTTTCCCCACTGGTAATCTGGAGGAAATATGAACTGGTATTTTCTTTTAGAAATATAAATAATATGCTGATTTCTCAGTATAATGACTTCAGCCATTAACAGTGTCTATTATACCTCATTCCACTCTGTAATTTACTTTCTGTTGTCTTTTTTTGTAAAGACATTTTTTAATGATGAAATATCTTTAACTTAATATTATTTTTATATTTCAAGAATTAACCTGTTTCCATTGTCAACAATACTTAGTAAAGGCTTACAACTAATTGTTATTTAAATAATTAATATACTGACAGATCTTCAATACCATAAGTATCCAACTGAGTTTAAGTATTTGAAAAAAACTTTATTGAAATACATTTTCTAATATTATTTTTAGAAAGAGCTAAGTGGTGGTTTATGTCATGAATTATTGCATGTTTGATATTGTTTATACAGTTGAGTTACCACGTAGCTTGGTAAAAAATGCTTAACTAACAATTTTTTCCCCTCAATACCTGTAGTTTATGGCTCATTGCCTTCTTTTAGCTAATATTGGTGAGAAGATGTCTGAAACCAACCTGATTTTTTTCCCCCTTGTATGTGACCTCCCACACTTGTCGTCATGGCTTGTAGAAATCTTTCTTTACCCCAGCTTCAACTGTTGACTAGAGTATGTATATATTAGCCACTCTCTGGGACCTTTTCTTAGAATATAACAAACTTTATACAGAGACTTTCTTATGAGCATTGTTTTAGATAAGCTTTCTTATACTCACTGTTGTATTTTTTTCTGACTTCAAAAGTGCCATTTATTTATGAATTCAATCAACATTATCTTTCAAAGCTATAATATCTTCTCTATCATTACTTAGGTTCTGGTTCTATAGTTCTACATGGTGTGCTATTTTCTCTCCTTTATTCTCCTTATACTTTATTCAGCTTTTAAAAAATGCTAATTCTACTCATTGATATTGCTAATGTGGATTAAATTTTGAAATTATTTTCATTTTCTCATCAAATGTTTTAGTTAATTTTGCCCGCTTCCTTTCATCTTTTGAAGTCTCTTGTTTCTGCTTGTAATTCATTTCACAGGATTCATGGTCTCTTTTATTATCTTAAAAATTCCAAAACCAGCCTTTAAAACATTTTCTAATTTATTAAGATATTCATTTAAATGAATACCCCTCATTTGTCTTTTGCATGCTATATTCTCTTTTATGTATTTGTAATAAAAATTTTAGAGTTACCCTAATATTTTTTTTGCTTTGGTCATTTTTATATTCTTTACTTCTGAATATGGGAAGTTTCATCCAATCCTGTTACTTGTCCCAAATAGTGTTGACTGTTAGTTGTCCCAAACAGTGTTGACAGACTCTTGTTTTTTTTGCCCTCCTTTTTAAAACATATGTTCTTTGAATCTTTTATTTATTTTCAACTGGATGCTTTGCTGAGTTACTTCGTTGCTTGAAGAATGGCATAAGTAGGGCTTCGGGCCATGGACAGTTGCATTCTAAGGTTGTTATTTCTGCTCATCTTCTTTTTAAATCAGTTGACTAACATAACAAGGAGCATATCTGAATTTTGACATCTTTCAGTTTTGGGACAGTCAGCCAACCAAGCAAGATATTCATTATTTCAAAAATTCTTTTTCATTGGACTTGTGCAATTCTTTTTTTTTTTTTTTGCAGCTATGAAGTTTATTCCTTTGCTTCTTTATTCTCTATATCTTTTCTAGTTCATCTTCAACTTTATAGTAGTGTGTTTTTTCTTACTATATCTCCTTCGGATCTAAGATATGTGGTCCATATCAATGTAGACACATATGTTTTTTATCTAGAAGAAAGGTTGTAAAAGGGAAGTTTGTGTCTTGTAAGAAACAGACTACACATAACACTGATTAACATGGACTGGAGAACATTTTTCCTCTTACAAGGCATTGAATGATAGAGAGGTGGCTAAAGTTGTGTGGGCTATTAGTAAAATTGATGAATGACATGAAAGGGGCCTTAGGATTCATAGGACCCAAATTGGGAATGACATAGAATGATATCATATGGTGGCTCATATGTTTACATGATATTCAATTTCATTATATTTAAAGATTCTTTGGAGATTTAATAAACATTCACAAATCAGAGATGTCTTATTTGCCAAGTCTGTTTTCACTTAAATGCTCTCTATACTAGTCTTAGCTAAATCGTTAAGTAGAAATAGTCTCAGATTGCTTCCCAAGTTACTACTAAACTGTGCATCAATGACAAGACTGAACTGGAAAACAATATCAAAAGAAAAGGTAATGACGAGGATGAGTAGAGAGGAAAAGGCTAAAATAAGAGCAATTTAGGTTAAACTGCCATTAGACCTAAATTCCATAACTCTCACATTAACACAGTATAGTTGCTAATTTCAGAATTATATCAAACACATAGAATAATAATGATTTTTATATTACTTACTCCTTAAATGCTAATAAGTTCTAGATTTAAATGGTAAATTAAAGTTGTATTTTATTTTACTTTTCCTTACTTCTGTGTTATTGGATAAAAAAATACTCTCATAAACATTTGTAAGTGCTCATTCAAATCTTACAGAGCAATATTTATGGTTTTAAACATAGTAATGACCCTGGATGGTTGAGAATAAAATGATAGCCTGGCTTGCGGATATCCAGGGTTTGATCCCTGGCCAGGGCACATATGAGAAGCTACCATCTGCTTCTCTTCCCCTTCCTCTCTTCCTTTTATTTCTCTTCCCTTCCTGTAGCCAATGGCTCATTTAGTCTGAGCACTGGCCTCAGGAGCTGAGGATAGCTCAGTTGATTCAAGCGTCAGCCCCAGACAGGGGCTGCCAGTGAATCCGGGTCAAGGCACATGCGGGAATCTGTCTCGCTCTCTTCCCTCCTCTCACTTTAAAAATGTAAAAGCAAAAAATAAAATAAAATAAACCTAGTGATTTACCAGGACTATAATAAAATTAAGGTAAGAATAATACTACAAAACATGTTCTGTTTGAGGCTTCAAAAAATAAATTTAATCTTAATTTTTTTACATGTTAAATGAATGGAAAGGTAAAAATTAAGCAAAGGAAATATAATTTTAAGAACTACATTAAAAAGAAAGAAAAAAAAAAGAAAAGAAAATAGCTGTGACTAGTCATCTATCTAATAAAAAAGAATAATAGTTAATATAGAGGGATCAAAGATGGCGATGGAGTTGGCGGACGTTCCAACTTTCACCTCCCTGGACCAAATTGGACTACAACTTAATTTAAGGACAATCATCTTGAAAAATCAACTTTGGATTAAAGGAAGAGGCCTCTATAACCAAGAATCACAGAAGTAGCCACACCAAGCCTGGTAGGAAGGACTGAGACTCGGAAAGGGCTGCCCTGCTAACAGGAGCAAGTGGCAACTGAGGGTCCGAAGGGACTCTCACTGCAGGGATGGTCACCCTGAGAGGTGTGGGTGCTCAGCTCCAGGCCCAGAGCCCCTGCCTAGAGTCCCAGAGCCCAGAAGAGGAGCCCAGACAGGATTTGGCAGTGAAAAGAGACGAGGTTTCTGTCTGCAAGAGAGACTGAGCTTTCGGAGATGCAGACTCCGTCTTAAAGGGCCCGCCCAGAAAACCTCATTCACAGCCACTTACCCAGGGCTCCAGTAGGGGAGAGCTGAGAGGACTAAATTTCATGAGAAGAGTGTGAAGTTGGAGGCCCAAAGAGAGATACTGTGGAGGACTGCCACCAGAACTCCTATGCTGAGTCATTCTCTAATACTGCAATCACCATCTTTCTTGGGTGGAGCATCCCCTCTGTGCAGCATTAGCCTGGGGAAAGGCAACTGCTCCACTCTCAGGAGTCTCTCCCACCCCACTCATGGTGACAGATCATTCTGAGAGGCCAGGAAGCAGGGAGTATATAAATGACTGTTTTCTGCTGTAGAGCCTGAATTCCCCTCCACACACACTGTCCTGGGTCTATAATTGGTCCTTCCAGCTCCAGGGAGACTCAGTTGAAACTTTCCCGGGGGCATGCAGATCACACCTCTGGGTCTCAGAGGCCACACCCACCAGGCTTTTGGGGCTACACCCTACTGAGGTCTGTAAAGAAAGTCTGGACAGACTGACGCCTTGGGCCAAGGAGCAGAGCCACACCCACCACCCTTCCTAATGCCTGAATTGCGGCAGGTATAGACTCTAGCAGAGGTTTTTCTCAGCAGCCGAGCCCAATAAGCAGCCAGCAGACAGAGGCGCAGGAGGCAGGGCTCAGGTAAATTTGGCCTGTTAAGTGGACGTTCCTCAGGCCCAGAGTGAGTAAAAGCTATCCTACGAGTTCAGCTTGGTATTTTCATGTGCACCTGGGCCCAACAGAGGCAGCCACAAAACTCTGGATTAGTTGTTGCTCCAAGAAGGTTGCTGAGGGCCAGTCACGAACAGTGTTTCCCACTAGTCTGTGCCAGGTTCCTCCCAGGGAGGCCCAGGGCTGGCATATACAGAGCCTAGCTGTGGAAAGCATTGGTTTAGGACCTAAAAACCCTTGCCTAACAACCTAACAACTTTACCTTCAGGTATCTGAAGGTAAAGTTCCTCATACCTGGCCCAGCTAAGGCGAATTCCACTCTCTGTGATCAGCACCAGCACAGTAGCTTATGTGCATTGTATAGGGTGGAGCTTCAAAATCAGCCATACTGGGCACTGGATACCCTGCCCTGCTTCTCCACAGGGAGAAGGGAGAGAGGCTTGGAGCCTGTACATTTAACCTGTGGGTCCCTGTGAGTCTATTGTTGCATCTGGTCAAGGGGCTCAGCCACCTTCGAGGGGGGCACAGTATCCCCAGGAGAGGACTCTCTCAGTCTTCCACCCTGAGAATAGGGTCTCACCAGCTGAAAGAACTACTGCAGAGGGGACTGTCGACCACACTCAGTCTGAACCTGCTGCTCACCTTGTTGGAGAGAAATAAAATTTGAGTATCCAGCAGTGGCAGAGGCATTAAACTCTGGAGTAGGGGCCATAATCCCTGTACTGAGCTCCTGACCAAGAGACTCCTATAGTAGGGTCTCCCACTAATGTTGTACTCACAACCTCAGCTTCCCTAATCTACCAAGCAGACAAGCTGTAGAGGGGTTGGTTGGATGAGGCCAGTCTAAGTGCACACTACAGTCTTACTACAGAAGACTCTGTGGGAAGACCATAGCTGCAGCTTCAAGAGGAGGAGTAGCAGCTGAAAAATGGAGACAAATCTTACAGAGCTTGGGGCTTTTATGGAGCTGCTTTTATCTCTAAGAAGGAGGAAGCTGATCCATATAGAAAGGTTGGACCCTCCCACACAGAAAACGCAGACACAAACAGCAAGAAGTGCAGGAGCTAAAGATAGGTAGCCCACAGTGGATTATAAACAATGGCTGACACCAACCCAAGAAGAGCTGGAGGCAATACAACTGGTAGTAGGTGGCAGAGAGCACCAACCCTAGACTCAGCTACCTACACAAGAAACACACGTAAAGGTGGACTCTAGCAGGAACCAGACATTGTGGAGACTAAATACGCCCAACAGGATAGACATTGCACAGGTGTAATACACATGAAGAAGGTTGACTCTTAGAGCCAGCCAGTCTGAAGGGATAACCATACCACAAAAGGATCAACTACATTTAATACTCACATACAACAAGAGGAAAAATAGTACTCTCAAGAAGCAATACTAGAACAAGGGAATCAGGTGGCCTGGAGGTCATTACCATGGAGTCTATCTTCTTCATAAAGACCCCACAATAATTTCAAAGTCAGACAGTGCTACTTAAAACACAGACAAAATGAGCAGACAGAGAAATGTGACCCAAATGAATAAACAAGAAATCCTTAGAAAGTAACTGAATAAGATGGAAGTAACCAAACTACCAGATGCAGAATTTAAAATAATGATTTTTAGGATGCTCAAGGATCTTAAAGCAACAATGGATGGACATAATGAGCACCAAAATAAAGGGATAGCAAGCATCAAAAAGGATATTGAAATCATAAAAGAAAAAGCACCAGTCAGAAATGACAAATACAGTATCAGAAATGAAGACTGCACTAGAAGGAATTAACAGCATGCTGGATTAAAAAGAGGACTGAAGCAGAAAAGTTAGAAGACAAGATAAACAAAAGCACAGAAGCAGAGCAGCAAAAAGAGGCTCAGAAAGACTGAGGGAACTCTAAGATAGCTCTGTGACAACATGAAGAGAAACAACATCCACATAATAGGGGTTCCAGAAGGAGAAGAGAATGAACGAGGGATAGAGAACCTGTTTGAAGAAATGATAGCTGAAAACTTAACTAAATTGATGAAGAAAAAAGTCACACAAGTTCAAGAAGCACAGAGAGTTTCTTTAAAGAGGAATCCAGAGAGGCTTACACCAGACACATAATAATCAAATTGCCAACGTTAAGAGACAAAGAAAGAATACTAAAAGCTGGAAGAGAAAATTACTTACAGAGGAGCTCCCATAAGGATGACATCCAACTTTTCAGCAGAAACACTTGGGGTTAGAAGGGATTGACAAGAAATAGTCAAAGTGTCCCTGGCCGGCTAGCTCAGCAGTAGAGCATCGGCCTGCTGTGTGATAGTCCTGGGTTCGATTCCCAGCCAGGGCACACAGGAGAAGCACCCATTTGCTTCTTCCCCTTTCCCCCTCTATTTTCTCTCTGTCTCTCTCTTCCCCACCCACAGCCAAGGCTCCTTTGAAACAAAGTTGGCCTGGCGCTGAGGATGGCTACATGGCCTTTGTCTCGGGCACTAGAATGGCTTTAGTTGCAATGGAGCAATGCCCCAGATGAGCAGAGAATGGCCCCCTGGTGGGCATGTGGGTGAATCCTGGTTGGGCACATGCGGGAGTCTGTCTCTCTGCCTCCCCGTGTCTCACTTCAGAAAAATACAAAAAAAAAATTGTCAAAATGATGCAAAATAAGAACCTATTAATATAACCAAGACATCATTATCCAGCAATACTATCATTTAAAATTGAAGGAGATATAAAAAGTTTCCCAGAAAAAAAAAATCTCAAGGAATCCATTACAACCAAACCAATACTGTAAGAAATGTTAAACGGCCTGCTGTAAAAAGAGCAAAGAAAAAAAAATCTGGAAAAAGAGGATTGTATATTTAAAGAATAAAGGGCAATAAATAAATACATATCAATAATAACCTTAAATTTATATGGATTAAATGCACCAATCAAAAGACATAGGTTAGCTGAATGGATAAAAAACAGGACCCCTACATATGTTGTCTATAAGAGACCCATCTCAGAAAAAAAGATACTCATAGACTGAAAGTAAAGTGATGAAAAAAATATTTAGTGCAAATGGAAATAAATAAAAAAAAAAGCTGGGATAGCAATACTTATATCTGACAAATAGGCTTTAAAACAAAGGCTATAGTAAGAGATAAAGAAGGTCACTACATAATGATAAAGGGAGTAATCTAACAGTAGGATATAACCATTGTAAGTATTTACATGCCTAAATAGGAGCACCTAAATATGTAAAGTAGATTTTGATAAACATAAAAGGTGAGATCAACAGAAATACAATAATAGTAGGGGATTTTAATACCTCACTAACATCAATAGATAGATCCTTCAGACAGAAAATTAACTAAGAAACGGTGGCCTTTAATGACACAGTAGATCAACTGAATTTAATAAATACCTTCAGAACCTTTCACCCTAAAGCAGGAGAATATACATTCAAGTGCTCACGGTACATTCTTTAGGATAGACCACATGTTCGGACACAGAACAAGTCTCAATAAATTTAAGAAGACTGAAATCATATCAAGTATCTTCTCTCATCACAATAGTATGACACTAGAAATCATCTACAATAGAAAAACTGGAAAACATTCAAACACTTTGAAACTAAATAGCATGTTATTAAATAATGAATGAGTTAACAATGAGATCAAGGAAGAAATAAAAAAAAATTCATTGAAACAAATGAAAATGAACGTACAACAACTCAAAATTTTGGAACACAGAAAAGCAGTCCTGAGAGGGAAGTTCATGGCATTACAGGCAGACCTTAAGAAGCAAGAAAAAGCTCAAATAAACAATTTAACCCTGCATTTAAAAGAACTAGAAAAAGAAGTAGAAGAAGGAAATAACAAAGATCAGAGCAGAAATAAATGACATAGAGGCTAAAAAAAACCCCAAAACAAACATACAAAAAGATCAATGAAACCAACAGCTGATTCTTTGAAAAAGTAAACAAGATTTATGATCTTTAACCAGACTTATCAAGAAAAAAAGAGAGAGGACCCAAATAAGTAAAATTAGAAATGGAAGTGGAGGAGTACCAACTGACATTGCAGAAATACAAAGGATTGTAAGAAAATACTACCCAGATCTATATGCCAAAAAATTGGACAACCTAGGTGAAATGGATAAGTTCCTGGAAATATACAATCTTCCAAGACTCAATATGGATGAATCAGAAAACCTAAACAGGCTGATTATAACAAATAAAATTGAAACAGGTATTTAAAAACTCCTAACAAGCAAAAATCCTGAACCAGATGGCTTCCCAGGCAAATTTTACCAAATATTTAAAAAAGAACTAACACCTATCCTTCTCAAGCTATTTCAAAAAATTCAAGAGAAGGGAAGACTTCCAAGCTTCTTTTATGAAGTAAGCATTATCCTCATTCCAAAACCAGGTAAAGACACTACAAAGAAAGAAAACTATAGACCAATATCCCTGATGAACATAGATGCTAAAATTTTTAACAAAATATTAGTAAACTGGATCCAGCAATACATTAAAAAGGTCATACATCATGATCAAGTGGGATTTATTCTGAGGAGGCAAGGCTTGTACAATATTTGCAAATCAAAAAATGTGATTCATCAAATAAACAAAAGGAAGGATAAAAATCACATGATTATTTCAATAGATGCAGATAAAGCATGTGATAATATTCAGCACCCATTTATGAGCAAAACTTTCAGCAAAGTGAGAATACAGGGAACATACCTCAAAATATTAAAGACCATCTATGACAAACTGACAGCCAACATCATACTTAATGGGAAAAATTTAAAAGCAATTCTCTTAAGATTAGGAACAAGGCAGGGGTGCCCCCTTTCACCACTCTTATTCAACATTGTTCTGAAGCATATACCGTGTTTATGGAAAGGAAGAATAAACATCATTAAAATGTCTATATTACCCAAAACAATCTATAAATTCAATGCAATTTCCATTCAAATACCAATGGCATACTTCAAAGATGTAAAACAAATGTTCTACAAATTTACATGGAACCAGAAAAGAACACAAATAGCCTCAGCAATCTTGAAAATGAAGAATAAAGTGAAATGTATCACATTTCCTTATATTAAGTTATATTACAAGGCCATACTAATCAAAATAGCTTGGTACTGGAATAAGAACAGGCAGACAAATCAATGGAACAGAACAGACAATCCTGAAATAAATCCATGCCTTTATAGTCAATTGATATTTGAGAAAGGAGGTAAGAACATACAGTGGAGTAAAGACAGTCTCTTTAATAAATAGTGTTGGGAAAATTGTACAGGTACATGCAAAAAAAAATGAAACTAGAGCACCAACTTCAACCATTCACAAAAATAAACTCAAAATGGATAAAAGACTTAAACGTAAGTAACGAAACCATAAACATCTTGGAAGAAAACATAGGCAGTAAATTCTCTGATATCTCTCGTATGAATATTTCTGTCGATTTATCTCCATGAGCAAGTGCAATAAAGGACAAAATAAACAAATAGGGCTATATCAAACTAAAAAGGTTTTGCACAGCAGAGGACACCAAAAACAAATTAAGAAGACCACCGACACATGGGAGAACATATTCGCCAATACATCTGGTAAGGGGTTAATAACCAAAATTTATAAAGAACTTCTAAAACTCAATACCAGGAAGATAAACAATCCAATTTAAAAATGTGCAAAAGAACTGAATAGCCACTTCTCCAAAGAGGACATAAAGATGGCCAATATGCATATGAAAAAAATGTTCAACACCACTAATCATCAGGAAATGCAAATTAAAACCACAATAAAATACTACCTCACACTTGTCAGAAAGGTGATCATCAACAAATCAGCATACAAAATAAGTGCTGGCAAGGGTGTGGAGAAAAAGGAACCCTCCTGCACTGCTGGTGAGAATGCAGACTTGTGCAGCCACTGTGGAGAACAGTATGGGGTTTCCTCAAAAAATTAAAAATGGAACTATCTTTTGATCCAGCTATCTCACTTTTAGGAATATATCCTAAGAATACCAAATCAATGATTCTAAAGAAGATATGCAACCCCATGTTTACTGCAGCATTGTTTGCAATAGCCAAGATCTAGAAACAACCCAAGTGTCCGTCAGTGGACAAGTGGATTAAAAAGCAGTGGTACATATACACAATGGAATACTATGAGCCCATGAAAAAGAAGGAAATCTTACCTTTTGCGATGGCATGGATGGACCTGGTGATTATTATGCTAAGTGTAATAATCCAGACAGAGAAAGACAAATATCATATGATCTCACTTATATTTGGAATCTAATGAACATAGTGAACTGAGGAATAGAATAGAGACAGAGGCGGCATCACAGGGACCAGAGGGACAGTTGTCAGAGGAAGGGGGATGAAGGGACAGAATCAAAAAAGGTGACAGGATTAGTAAAATTATATATACATAACAAATAGATACAGATAAAAGGACAGCAAATCCCAAAGGGAAGTTGGAAAGAAGTTATGAATAGGTGGGCCAAGCGGAATAATGGGAGATAAGGGGGTGGGATGAGGGAGTTATATTAAGTGGGACACTTGAATCCATGTTAACATAATAAATTAAAATTGATAAAAAATTTAAAAAATAAATAGAAAAAAAATTAATATAAAGTATGATGAAAAGGCATCATCATGGCTACATATGTTTATTTGGAAAGGAATTGCACTATATATGACAAGAACCTTTAAAATGAGCATGCTTCCTCATCCAGGAATTCTCCTGGAAATATATCCAATACAAATAAATAAAAATATGGTAAAATTGTTAATTATAATTGTTTAACACTAGAAAAAACAAAAGATTTTAAAAATAGAAAAATTAATAGTTTATTAACACTCATAAGCTAAATTATTACCTGATGAATTGAAATAGTATTTTTAATAATAATTGAGAAAGTGCCTAAAATAAACTATTAATCCAAAATAACAGAACAGAGGTTACAAAGAAGTGTTTTGGCAATGGTAAAACTAGTATGTATATTTTTGTTATTCAGTATCAATATTACTTTGATTTTAACAGTTTAGTTTGTTATAACTATATTTTTCAAATTGCCTACCACAGCCACATAAGTTTTGCAATTAAAAATATTTGCCAAAATAAAACATCAACTAAAATGTGTTACTAAGAAATTCTTAAACTATGAAAATAATATGAATTACTTTTTGAATGTTTAGATTCTGAAACTGTTATAAACACCTAACTTCTTAAGTAAGAACATGTCTCTTCTTTTATTACCTTTTCTGAATGGTAGGGAAATATTTATATTAGACCCTTCATCACAAGCTTTAGATTATATTTCTAAACTAAAATGTAGTTATTTACTAATACTGTATAAATGTTAACATTCTAAAAGAGTTCTCTACCTATGTTTTCCATTTATCATTTCTTGAAATAATTCCAATGATTAAAAAAATATATTTATGGTCCATGGCCAGTTGGCTCAGTGGTAGAGCATTGGCCTGGCCTGTGGATGTCCTAAGTTTGATTTCTGGTCAGGGCACACTGGAGAAGCTCACTTCTGTTTCTCCACTATTCCCCTCTCCCTCTTCTCTTTCCAACTCTCTCTTTTATCTCCTCCTGCAGCCATGGTTTGGTTGGTTCGAGCAAAGTTGGCCCCAGGGACTGAGGATGGCTCCATGGATTCTCCCTCACAGCTAAGAGCTCAGTTGTTGAGCATCGCCCTCTAGTGGGGCTTGCCCAGTGGATCTCAGTCCGGGCACATGTAGGTGTCTGTCTCTGCCTCCTCTCCTCTCACTGAATTAAAAAAAAAAAAAAGAAATGTTAAACATTTTAAATACCTGTAGTGATTGGTAATGAAATTCATCAAACAATGACAAATGCTGCACAAGACATAAATATATAGTATTAGAGAAAACACGTACTCTTATTTTTCACATTTAAGTGAATCAAGATGCAATCTGTAAATTGAAGGGCATAGAAAGCATAATGCACTCTTCAAATTTTATTTTATGATATATATATTGCTGTCTTTGTATTAGGAAGGTACTGTGGAATGGTAGAGGAAGTCTGGAATCAAACTAAAGAGACATAGATTAATAGTCCCAGCTGTATCAAGAATGAATCATGTGACTTTAGGAAATTCATTTCACATTTCTGAGAAAATAAACCACCTCATTTCATAAGTAGTTTCCAATTTAACACCTTCTATTATCAGGGTTATATTGTGGGAAATATAATGGCATCATCATTATAAATTAAAATTATGTACTATAAATTTTGTAGTAAAATATTGAAGGAACTCCTCAACTTTTCTGAGATGAAATTCTTTGAATTGTCTCATATAATATTTCATTTACTTTCATAAATACTGTAGGGCGTAGAAATGGTCGATTCTGGTCATAAACAATGCATGTGACTGTGACATGATGATGAAACTGCCACAGCACCAGAGGCCCTAGCTCTCTTGCAGGACTACCCAAAATTGACCATAAGTGTACTTCATCCACAAAACTAAGAACATCTATATAAACAGAATTTAGAAATACATTTTGCATTTATTTGTACTAGTCCCATTAGTAACCTGAAAAAAATTTTTTCTTCAAAAGCTAATCAGCGTACTTAATGAATATAGTCATCAATATGGAGTTGGGAAGGGGATGAACACTAGATTAGGGTTACCTTGAAATAAATATTCCCTCCCCCCACAGAGTTAATGTGGTTAAATAAGTATTTCCTTTCCAAGTAAGAGAGAGATAGGATGCATTTGTTGATTTCTGTTGATTTGTTTTGTTTTGGTTGGTTTATTGTTTTAAGAGAAAATAATGAAATATTGAGTTTATGTAAATATTTGTTGACTATCTACTATGTTCACTACACTAATTTGAAAACTGGTAATAGATAATAGAAAAATATGTAGACTTCACTTAATAAAAAAAGTTAAAGATGATAAGAAAGAGAAAGGAGGAATGAATGTTATCCTGGGAAAGTAGAGGAAGAAAGAGAAAATGAGTTCTAATAATTCAATGAAAGATCGATAAAGAAAGGGTGCAATTCTTCCAAGGAGATAAACTAAAGTGTTTAATGAAGACAAAAGTGTAAAAAACCTGAGATCAATGAAGAGGATTTGAAAAATTTGGATAAGTGAAGAATAGTGACTTTTAATTTAAAATAAAAGGCTAAACAATCAAACATCTTATATACAAATGGGTACAAATAATATACACTAATAAAATATGGAGGAAAAAAACACCCTCTAAGGTGCAGATTCGTGAAAAATATGGTAACATCACTACTTTGCTCTTATCACATTAGCTTAAATGTGACTGTGTGTATTATCGGTGGAATAGATTAACGTGATTTAGAGAACAGATATTCACCAGATTTGGGGTAGCTGCATATACATTCTCTTTCTTGCATATTGTTTGTAGATGCCCTAACCTTGATAGTCTCTAGTTAACACAGTGTTTCTGATCCATCTCTTCCACAACATCTCACACTGTTCATATCAGCATGATCTTTCTGCAGCTTTGGTTTTACATCAATCATTGTCAATATTGCACAGCTTCTGTGAAAGTTTCAATGCACAACCGCAGGCTTTCTTTGGGGGAAGCACTTCACAATTTCACTTTTGCATAAGAACTCAGCATAAGAGCTACTCTAGTTCTTTCAGAAAAAGTAATCAATGCCATCAATCAAGTGACACAGAAAAATTGTTTCAAAATTGCATGACGTGTTGGTAGCAAAAATAAACCATTATAAGAATTCAAAATCTTAGATATTCATGTTAATTGAAGCTAGTACTTCATTAGTTATAAGCCATTTTCTTTCATCATCATTCTCAGGTGGATTAGCTTTTAAGAACTTCATGTTCAAACTGCATTTTATTTTTCTTACTTTCTAGAAAAACAATATGCAATAATGGCAGTTAAATAATGAATTGTTAAAAATCTGCTAGGATTTATACATAATGCCTATTCTCCTGGCTGGAATCATTTTCTGTCCTTAAAATCTGAAGAGCACACTGTGCTGTTTATCACAATCTAGTTTATCTGATGGTTATCTATTTGCATGTCTTTTTTATCTTTCTAGACTTCAAACATCATGAGGGCAGAGCATTTATTTGGCTTTTCTTTGAATCCTCCAAAGTGCCTAGTATGGTAATGAGGTATTGGGTAGACATTCAGTAAATATTTATACATAATTCTGTTAACAAATGCTTATGTTATTTTCTAAGATGATTCATACCATACAATATGCACAACATGAAGAGATACTATTTTCCAGAGAAACTCAGTCTATTTACAGCAACGATATTAAAATAAAATTTTGTGTTATGCTATTATAAGCAAACAGATTGTTAAAGGTTATAGGCATAAAATTATATGGCTAATAACATGCATTATAATTAAATACGTATTTCCATTTCTAGCATTAAGGGCAACAAAGTATTTTTTCATTCTTTATACTCCTAAGATTACCTAGCTTCATGAAAATTTTCAAGTGGTTATTATGTTCTCAATAATAATGTAGAGTACAAATATCAAAGTTAAACAGCATTTTGTAGAGTTTTAATTTTATAAATGCTTTAAATTCTTCTCTGTCTCTACACTTAATACTTCAGATTTTAAAAATAATTGTTTTGCATTCATACATGCTGAGGTAATAGTTTTAGTTACACTAGCTGAAAAGTCAAGAAACTGAATCATTGTGTAGTAAAGTTCAAACACATAAGAGTGAGGGGAACAGGATGGGTTGACGGTCATGATGGATACTGCCTTGATTTAATTTTAGCCAAGGACAGTTAGAAAAAAGCACCTCAGCCTGTGTGATTTCTTTGGAATGATTCATTGTTGAGAGATACTGTTATTCTATGTCATTGTTTTAGGATTTCTCTTTACAAAGAGTTTATGGATTAAATAAGCATCCTTTTTCTGTAGCATATGTTTACAATGACGCTGTCACAACAGTGAGAAAGCAACACCATATGGCATGCATTAAATGGGACTAGACTTTAGACAGTGGACTTCTGAATCCTGGGAACACTAGGGAAAATGGAGCAAGGCAATCTTTCTCATGTTAGCCTTAATAATAAAAATATAGGAGATTTAGATTTTGTATGACTGTCAGATGGGGCAAAGAAAAAAATGAGATGCAATAAAAAGTCACCTTGAACTTCAAAAGACTAGCTTCAAAAAAGTGAGTGGCAAAGTATTTTTGAAAGATAAAATGAGAAGAACCGGAAATTATAAGAAACACATAAGAAATTATACTACCAACACTTTTTCAAATCTTGTTCACCACTGTCTAAAAATGTCTGTACATTTCTTGAATACTATCTGCCTTTCATAACATGAAAATTTTATACTATTAAACATTCCAAGTGGGGAATCACTGAACGGAAGAAAAGCAAAGACGTCATTTGTCTTGTTTTCCTTGCACTGGAAGCTGTTCAGATTGTATCCTAAAACTATCTACTTCACAAGCAATGGATTGCAAATAAACTCAATAATTAAAAGCCAGTGTCTAGAGTTGCACACGTGCATGGTAACAGAGATGTGGGGCAGGGCTGCCTCTGAGTTGATGTGAATAGGCAGCCCCTGCATGTTTGGGTACCATTCCACACAAGATACACAGGTCATCCCTACACCTTCCTGTTGCTAAAGTACCAGAGCATGTGCTATCATGTGTATATATACTTTTTCTCTTTAGGATTTGAGTTTATGAAGAATAACGGAAATAAAGTTACTTTACTGATATAATTAAATTATAAATTAAAATGTGAGAATTAGTTCATATTAGTCCATATTGAATGTCAAAGTTTTCCTTTAGCCACTAACACGATTTCAAGTGCAGCAACAGTGTGAGTCACTCGAGGGGACCATTTATTTGGTTGGCAGGCTCTGCCTGGAATGAATGCTGTCACAGCCCATGCAGGCGAGGAGCAGCCTTCTTCAGTGCCTCTAATGATCTGGGAAATGGCATGAATCCAGGAAAAGAGTCACCCCTGAAGTCCCACAGAAATTAAAAAGTATCCTTCAGCCTGACCTGTGGTGGCGCAGTGGATAAAGCGTCAACCTGGAAATGCTGAGGTCGCCGGTTCGAAACCTGGGCTTGCCTGGTCAAGGCACATATGGGAGTTGATGCTTCCAGCTCCTCCCCCACCTTCTCTCTCTGTCTCTCTCTCCTCTCTGTCTCTCTCTCTCCCTTTCTCTCTCCTCTCTAAAATGAATAAATAAAATTTAAAAAAAAAGTTAAAAAAAAATAAAAAAGTATCCTTCATAGTATTTTCCTTTGTCAAAATGTAATTTCCACAATTCCTATATCAATTTTACAACTGCACTTCTTTTAAAGTAAAACCAATGAAATTTATCATGTATATTCTATGCCTGACACTTGCTGTGGAACTGTCATTTCTCAGCACTATGATAGATCTTTTTTATGTTGTCTTTTCCCTTCAAATACAGTACTGGCTTTGCTTCCAAGTCACAAATTATGTATTTATACTGAACTTTCTTAGTGTGGTTGTATTTCAAATACAGACATTTTATTTTACCTTTACAGAGTTAATTTCCTATAGAGAGGTTAATTTCCTCAGTCCTATTTTGTAGTCTAAAGAAAATTAAAAGCTGTTTATTTCTGAAGTCTCTAACAGCAGTGATTAGGGAATACTCACATATAAGACTCCTATATCTGATTGCCAATAAGAGACACAAGTTATAGTTTTAACTGTCACTGCACATCAGAAATCCTGTATGACAACTTCATGCCTAATTTTGAAACACTTTGAAGTACTATACATGTGTGAAGTATTATTATTATTATAGGTATATATAGAAAAAAAGTATTTATATATATTTGTCAAATCCCACCCCAAAATTACATAGCCCAAAATTATTTAATAAAATACTGCTGTATACTCTATATTATGTGTACTTTTTTATAACAGATTTTTAAGTTGTCTTTTCCAACATTCATTTATACAAACAATGTAACTGATAATCTTTTTTTTTTATCACAATCATAAAATCAGTCCAGAAGATTACTACCCATATATTACCTAATAAATCCATATAGGGAACCTAGGAAATTTAGGAACTGTTAGAATCTGAGAAAGAGTAGCAACTCTTAAGCATGTGCAGTCTATTGTAAAATAGAGAAAACAGCATGAAATCTGAAGTAAAATGATTTAAATTTGGAGTTCACTCCCTGGCTGATGGACACTGGGCAAGTAGCAAAGCCCTAGTCATAGCTGGACTGACACGTGCAGCAAGCACTGTACTAGACACTTCACAGGAAAGACCTCCATCAAAGCTCACAGCAGCCCTTCAGGTTACTACTATTGTCCCTGTTTTGCATTTCAGAAAACTGAGACTTAGAAAGGTTCAGTCACCTACCTGTGGTCATGGCAGAATCCATGTGCAAAATAGCAAATCACCAGGCTATTGCTAGAGTATTAGGTTCCAATCTAATATTCTTAGTTATTTCTCAGGGTTGTATCAAGACTCAAATAATATAGACTATTTTGAAAGGTTTTGTAAAGAAATGATAAACTGCTTGTCATTTATATGAATTGCAACAAGTATCTTCCAGATCTGGGCTTTGATTTTGTCATTGAACTAGGTGTAAAATACAGTTCTTTGGCTTGTGGAGTTGGGATTTTTGTGGTCCAAAAATTTTCCAGTGATCTGCTTCAATTAGTTTAATAAGTTATATCTAGAGACCACTTGAAAGAAAGCATTGTCATAGCAGACAAGTTTGTTTTTCTATAACAGTGTCTAAACTCCTGTGCAATTATACTTGACCTATGGATTCACAGCTTGAATGATAATGCAAATCAACATTCAGAAACATTTACTCAGAGTTTATTATGATATGTTCAGGGGATATAAGAAAAATAGTTGAAGAATATGCCCTTAAGAAGCTTATAGTCTACTGAGCAAATTTGTTACTTCTGAATTATTTGTAAATGTATCCTTTAGAATTAGATTCTTTCAATTTGACAATAAAAAATAATCCTTTAGAAGGAGATATATATATATATCTAGATATATATTTCTCTATCTAAAGTATATATAACTTCAAAATAATAATAATATTGTTAGTTGAGAAAAGCATGTTCATAATAAAAAATCTTGAGTCTAAGGGCTATTTCAAACAGAATATAAATGGAAAAGTAAAGTTCCTCTATTTAAAGTGCATTTATTTATTAAGGTCTTCTAGCCATTATTTAGCAATTTTGGGACTGTTTCTCATAATATAGAGAATACAACACAGCACACCATGGGTTACTGTCCTCGAGGAGCTCCTGTGTTTGCATTCTGATTTGTTTTTAATACCACAAGGTGTTGGGGAGGTTACCTCAGCAAATACTTTAAAAGCAGTGGTCTCCCTTTAATCAGAGGCACTCAGTTCTTACATCCCACACCTCTGTGAGACATATACCGAGGTCGTGAATTCTCTGGTGACTTCTGAGAAACTACTCTTGTGTAATTTGTTCTTTTTTTTCAGAAGTCACAAAGTCTGCAAGGCCTATGTAGAAAATAAAAACCTGCAAGTAGGCCTTGGGTTTTTTACAACCCAGCTAGAGAGAACAGACCCTATTTGACTGGAGCCACTTCCTAAGCTCCAACCAGTTGTTGCCACTAGGAAATTCTAAATCATTGTAATAAGGATTTTGTAATTTTCCAGAGAGGTCAGAGATCCAAAATTTTATATACAATCTACCAATTTTTAGGGTGAAAACAGATTAATTTTTTTCGAGTTTTGTGGACCAAAACAAGAAGTAGTTTTTGTAGCTTCCTTCCCAAGATGTTGATCTTCCCTAGAAATTCTTATTTTTTTTATAAATGTATTACTTTTTTTTTTTTTACAGAGACAGAGAGAGGGATAGGTAGGGACAGACAGACAGGAAGGAAGAGAGATGAGAAGCATCAATCATCAGTTTTTCATTGCGACACCTTAGTCATTCATTGATTGCTTTCTCATATGTGCCTTGACTGTAGGCCTTCAGCAGACCAAGTAACCTCTTGCTCAAGCCAGTGACCTTGGGTCCAAGCTGGTGAGCTATTGCTCAAACCAGATGAGCCCGCGCTCAAACTGGCGACCTCAGGGTCTCGAACCTGAGTCCTCCGCATCCCAGTCCAATGCTCTATCCACTGCGCCACCACCTGGGCAGGCGAAATTCTTATTTTTTATAATACTAAATGTACATATTCTGGCAATCTCTTTCTTTGTCATCATTTTAACTGTCACTTACATGCTAATTATTTCTAAAACCCACCTCTTCATCCTAAAACTTTCTATAGCTACTTGAATACTCAAATGCTTCAAGAAGTTCACTAGACAGAAATATCTAACTCAACTAGCTCTAAAATGAATGCATAATATTGCTTTAGGATCTTTTATTTTATATCCTTAAAATGCATCCTCCACGTCTTTTAAGTCATAATCCTGGAGACATCCCCTCCCCTTCTCTTCCATCAGCCACGGAAGTCTGCATTTTACTTTGTACACATGAGGCTGAGTGAAAGATATATTTAGTTATTTCAATGATGCCTGTGGTTACACTAATTCTCAGAGGATGATACCTAAACACTTTATATCATGTATTTTAATGTTTATTGTTTTGCATGTTTCTAATTAAAATCAAGATAAGTTTTTTCTCTTTTTAATTTATAATCTAGGGTCCTAAAACACAACGAAGCTGATTAACCTGCCAAAAATTCACATAGCTAGTGAGCAACAAAGCTAGGAATTGAATCCAGGTCTAACTCCAGAGCCGTGCTCTCTCTCCCCTTTCACCAGTGAGCCGGGTTTGAGGGATGGAAAGTGGAATAAAGCAGTGCTATTATCTTTGAAACTGGGTTTAAGTGAGAAACAGCAGAGGCTAGAAAGTGAGAGGCAGAAAGAGACATATCTGGAGTAGATTCTTCTGAAGACCTAAGATGAGAAGTCATTTAAAACTGTAGAGTTAAGTAATCTAGAACAATGAAGAATGTTGAGACATGAGTGAAACTTTATAGCTTCACTCTGATTTTGTGCCTTTCCTTTTTATTCTCTAGGTTGATCCTTCACACTCATGCCAAATAATGGTCCTTGAATTTCACTTTTCATGATGCCAGTCCCCTGCCTAAACCTTCAAATGTTCCCTGTTATCAAATTATTTTCTTGGCTTTTATAATCCTGAATTTATCATGGGCTTTCCTATACCTGCTTCCCTGCACACTAACTTTTCTCGGATCCAATGAGATACTTTGCTGTCCTGGCCACACCCTCTTTTCAAGTTAGCACTTTTGGTTGCTCTGTGCAACACTGTTTATGCCTCTTCCTCTCTTCCCCATTCCTTTTCTGACAAGATTAAATTCTACTTTATTAAAGTTTATGTTTATGAAGTCTGGCCTCTTCTAATAAACATTCCTTGGTGATTATTATGCAACACACTGTACCTTCTATTTTAACACTTATTCTCTTCTTTCATATTGAGTCACTTCTGAATTTCTAGCAGATTATAAGTTTTTTTAAAAAATATTTTATTTATTCATTTTAGAGAGGAGAGAGAGAAGGAGGGAGAAACTGGAAGCATCAACTCCCATATGTGCCTTGACCAGGCAAGCCCAGGGTTTTGAACTTGCAACTTTAACATTCTAGGTCAAGGCTTTATCCACTGTGCCCCCATAGGTCAGGTAGGTTATAAGCTTTTTAAAGTCCAAAATTACATCTAATATTTCTTTTCAATAAAATGTGTGACACTATAAAGGAAGCAAGAAGGTTGCCAATTAACATTCAATTAACTAAAGTGCTGCTAGAACACATAAAAGCTGCATATTACTAGGGGGCAGAATAACTTGGTAATAAGCACACAGATACTTAAGAACTATAGAAATAGAAATAATAAATAATTTGATGTCTCTGAGACAATGAGTAGTTCAAATCATAAGTGTTGAGTCTATCCGGAGACTGACAAAGGATTTGTTTTTATTACTTCCATATAAAATCCAGCATCTAGGTAAATCAACTGAATCTTACTTCATTAATGAAATTAGTCTGAGTCATGCACCTTCCTTTTCTTTAGCGTCTAAGCTTGGCTTTATAAGAGGTAGTCAAACTGTCTTTCTGGCCCCTGAGGATAGAGGGAGAAAATGCCTTTTGAAGTACTTTATAAATACACTCACACAGGCAGGGCTAGCTGCCTCATCCCCAATATAATCACAGCATTTGTCACATTGCATTAAGATTTTCAGCGGTCATTGCTAGATTGTACGCTACTTAAGAACAAAGAGGCCTGTGTCCCCAGAGTGGAATACTGCTTGGCACACTAGAAACACAGAAATTGTCTTTGAAACTTGGCAAAAATTAAAAGATTTTAGTGAGTCTAGATGCTATGTAGAAAACAAGGTTGGAGGTAGAGATGAGAATGAAATGTTGATGCTTGGATTAGATTTTTAAAAGGCTACCTGTGGTAGACCCATTCAGGGGCTGCAATGTGGAAGTATCAATACTCTAGGCAAAATAATTCTCATGAGACATTTAAACTCAGAAGAAAGGTCAAGGACAAATTGTCTGTCCCCTTTCACTTCAAGACTCAATACTGGGCTTTTAACCTCTAAACCCTGAAGGCATGTGTTTTAATGAGTAATAATCTTTAAATCTTTCACTTGTCACCTACTCCTATGAAGAAGTCCATAAAAATTGTTTTTTTTTATAATTACAACAGTCTCTAACACAGAGTCTGAAGTAATTCCTTAATAGAATGTTTAAAATATGAATCAAAACACTAATATCTAACCATCAATTCCCAAATCCTTCCATTCTCATATCCATATACTCAACAGGTATTAATTTAGTGGTGTTATGTGCCAGACATTGTGCTATAAGCCAAGCACTATGGATTTGCTCACAACTACAGTGGTATCCAGTTTCAGAGGACTCTCAATCCAGGAGAATAAATGATAAGATAATGTGTCAAGGTAAGCTCATGTGGTCATGGGGTCATAGCGAAGTAAAGCCTAAATCACATTAAGGTTGTTAAAAAGACTACCTAGAGAAAGTGAGCAGATATCTAAAAGCCATCAGCTCCCTCCTGCAGCTACCATCCTTTCCACAAAATTAAAATTAATATATGCGATCAGACTTGGTAAGTTATATATTTCAATTGGCAATGAAAAATGCTTGTCATTACTGATCGTTCTCTTGGATCTTTTAAATGAGTTATGATAAATAAATATAAACACTTAATTTAATACTTTTAATTAATTAAAGCTGATATTTTCATTTTAAAATAATGAAAGGGTATAAGCAAAGAGATCAAACATGACAACTGCTAAGTGGACAGGATATTCGGACAATGGTCCTGATACTTACTAAAATGTCTAAAGATCTCCCTAGATTACCCATCCTATTTGGACAGAGCAAGACAAACTCAATACTCAGTGACAAGATTACTACATTTTGAACAAAATAACTTGACAAACAAAATAGGAACAGAAGACTAAATGTATGAAACAGACAGCTGTCAGAGGGTAGAGGAGTTGGGGGCTGAGTGAAAAAGTGAAGGGACTAAGAAAAGAATATATATATACACATATATAACTATATTATCTTTGTTTTAGATATTGTCAATTAAAATAAGCATTCGGTATAACACTAAAGACAAATGATCACTACCAGCATTTTGATATAGTACTTTCCATCTCTGATATATTATAGTTCTTATAAAATTAAAATCAAAAAACAATCTATCTTTTCTTTACTTACCATTATATCTTATATATTTCTCATATATTAAAAGTCTCTAAGTCATGGCATTTAGTAGTTACATACTATTCTCAATAGCATACTGGTAGCATCATAATGATTGAAAAGAACAAGAGTAGTACTATCATTAGAGGAATTATTTCCCTCTGAAATAAAACGAAGGAAAGGTGTAGAAGTGAAGACATTATTTTTTTGAAAATAAAAACATTTCAGCAAGAATTCTCTCTTAATAAAACATTCACACTTGGTTTCTAATCTGTGATTTCATCACTTCTGTAAAATGAGGCTTATTTTCACAGTCGCTTGTTTTCATAATATGATCATTAACTAATTTTGTGAAAACAACAAGAATCAATGCTAAATATGTATATAACTTATGTAAGTAGTAAATATGTATATAACAGATTCTAATGTATATATTATATAACTAAAAAAATATAAATTTATTTATAAAGTTATTCTAATTTATGTATTTGCTATACAGTATTTTTATTTTCACAAAATAAATGAATTTGTAAAAATTCATGTACATGGAAAAAGTATGTACATGAAAGTTCATACTTCATTATTTTGAAGGAAAAGAAAAATCATGCCTTGCAAATTATCTATGCTGTGTTTTTCACTGTTTGTTTCCCTTTGGTAAGGTTTGTATATGTGTCTGTATGTGTGCATATTCATAAAAATACATGATGATAATTATACTAATTATTATTCCAATTCCAATTGTTGATCTCACTTTTATTAAATTATTTCTTCCTACTCTACTATATGATGTGATGAATAGCAAGTTACAATTTTAATATAGATGTTTATTTGTGCCAACTGAATTAAATAATAAACTTCTACCAACAGTAATAGCTAATAAAAAAAAGGAGTAATCTTAAATTTATTTTCAAATTGAAATGTGTAGTGATCTATCAGCAACTATATTAATCAGTAAGGAAATTTAATTGTGTTTACACATATTGTAAAGATATTTAATTTTTTTTCTCCCACCAATATCAGCTCTTTACCAACCAGCTTAGTGTCATAAAAGACCTGGTTTGCAGTTCGAAGATACGTGGTTGAGATGGCAAACAGTATTTTTTTGCTGGAAGTAACTGTTTTCAATGGAAAATAGTGAGCAGAATTACCTACAATAATGGATTCTACAAATAGCAACTGAAGTAGCAAATGGCATTTCTTATCTAGGAAATGGTTTCTTAGTGCACTCAGTATGGGAAAGGAACCACAGTTTGCTATATATATGAGTGATGAACAGTGGCGCTAGGATTCTTTTTAAAACAGAAATTTAATTATGGCATGAACTGCTTAAAATGATTGTTGTCTTCTGGCCCAGAATAAAAAACAAATTCCTTATTCTAGCTTACAAGGCCATTTGCAGGGCTCCCCCCTGCCTCTGTAGTCTCTCTCCATTCCCATCATTATTACATTCCACATACCCCTCAGTCTTACCCTTGCCTCCATTTTCCTGCTGTATTACTGGTCTCTAAAGTTATCCACACACCTTTACATTTCTTTTATGATGCTCTTTTGTGTGCCTGGAATATTTTATCTCTTTTTACAACATGGAAAAGCCTCATATCTTTTAAGACCCAAAAGGATTATCACATTACTTCTGAATCTACCTCTAACCACCTTCAGTGCTTGGAAGGATGAGAAGGGAAGAAATAGGGCAGAGGTTGGAGTAAAATTGACAACAGTGATTTCCCATATCATCTATTGGCTAGAATTTTCAAATATCTACACATAGATTTGAAATATACTACCTCCAGGACAATGTACCTATCTTAGCTGGCTATGAAGCAGGACTGGTGCAGAAGATCCAAGCTCCTCCAAACAATTGATACTTTTAAATATCATTCAATTAGCTCTATCAACCCTGTAAATCATTATAACATATTTTTGCGTGTGTGATAGAGATAAAGAGAGACAGAGAGAGGGACAGATAGGGACAGACAGACAGAAAGAAAGAAAGAGATGAGAAAACCAATATTTCATTGTGGCACCTTAGTTGTTCATTGATTGCTTTCTCATATGTGCCTTGACTGGAGGGTTCCAGCAGACTGAGTGACCCCTTGCTCAAGCCAACGACCTTGGGCTCAAGTAGGTGAGCCTCACTCAAACCAGATGAGACTGCGACCTCTGGCTTTAGAACCTGGGTTCTCCGCGTCCCAGTCCTACGCTCTATCCACTGTGCCACTGCCTGGTCAGGCTCATTATAACATTTGGAGGACATCTTACTAAACATTCTTTTCTCCATAATGACAATGGTTCTACTGCAAAAATGATAAAATATAATATAATAATATAATAAATATAATATAATATAAAAACATATACAAAAAGTAAATACATAGAAAAAATGCTTGAACTGAGAACTGTTAGCACAAATCAGTTAGAGCAGTGATCCCCAACCTTTTTTGGGCCATGGACTGGTTTAATGTCAGAAAATATTTTCACGGACCAGCCTTTAGGGTGGGACAGATAAATGTATCACATGACCGAGACAAGCGTTAAGAGTGAGTCTTAGACGGATGTAACAGAGGGAATCTGGTCATTTTTAAAAAATGACACATCGTTCAGAATTAAGTATAAATAAAACAGAAATAATGTAAGTTATTTATTCTTTCTCTGTGGACTGGTACTGAATGGCCCATGAACCGGTACTGGTCCGTGGCCCAGGGGATGGGGACCACTGAGTTAGAGGACTCTCATGATTGACATATTTTCTTAAATAGTCTGTCTGGATTTTAATTAATTTAAACATTCCACATCTAAATGTTGGTAAATAATGCTTAAATAAATATTTTCTTTTTATTTATTTATTTATTTTTTTTAGGTGAAAGAAGGGGAGATAGTGAGGCAGACTCCTTCATGCAGCCTGACTGGTGTCTCTGTAGCAACCTTATCTGGGGTTGATGCTCAAGAACTACACCATCCTCAGCACCCTGAGCCATTCTCAAACCAATTAAGCGACAGGCTGCAGAAGGGGAAGAGGAAGAGAAAGGGGTGGGAGGTGGGGAGAAGCAGATGGTTGCTTCTCCTCTGTGCCTTAACCTGGAATCAAACCCCAGAAGTTCATAGGTTGTTTGATGCTCTATCTACCAAGGCACTGGCCAGGGCAATGAACATTTTTCAAATTAAGAGATTTTACTAGGTTTATAAATTTAAATGACTCATAATTTTTAATGTTTTTGATAAATCATGACAAATTTATTTTCAAAAACATTGTATTAATTTAATTATTATTATCTTTTTATTGATTGACTTTAAAGAATAAAAGAAGATGGGAGAGAGAGAGAGAGAGAGAGAGAGAGAGAGAGAGAAGCATTCATTTGTTGTTTCATTTATTAATAGTTGTGGGTTGCTTCAACTATGTGCCCTGACTGGGGATCAAACGTGCAACTTTGGTGTTTCAGGATGATGCTCTACCCAACTGAGCTAATTGGCCAGAGCCAAAAGCATGTACTCACTTTATTTTTTTTTAATTTTATTTACTCAATTTTATTCTGACTTCCAGCCACCATATACCTAGTTGGCAGAAAATCAAGTCTCTGTCATTATTGAGGCTTTTTTCACTCTCATTTGCTTTGAGAAGGTTATTCAAGAAAAGAAACACACCAGTAGAATTATTTGTACATAACGTAGAAAGGAAATGGTCCATTTTTTTTTGCAGTTTAATTGAGCACTGTATCAGTTTTAAATGCTTCAACCCTTGAGCAATTTAAAATTCTATTTATTTTTACCATCATCATTATTTTTTATGTAAAACTGTATGTCCTATTTTAATTTGTTTTTCTCTAATTAAAATATTTTATATTTTGTTTATATTTTATTTGTTTGTTACAAAAGTGTCCATTCTCTTCCATCTCAATGACGTGTATTTGGGTGTGTCTCTGTGTTTGTGCAGGTGCGTGTGTTATCCTTTATCCAGTATAGTTGCATGAGATAGGTTTCTCAAGATTTGATGACTTTTGTTTACTTTCATGTTAAAAGAAGGTAAAAATGTGGTAAATTGGCTATCTTTATGGAAAATATGGAGAAATTTGATTAAATATTTTTGGAGGAGACATGTTTAACTGACCACACATACATAAAAAGTATTGGTTCATGGGCTGGTGTCATCCCATATCTAACCTGTATCACAGCCTGTTCTTAAATTTAATCATCAATATGGAGTAAAAAGTCATTTAGAATTTAAAATAGTTTACAGCTAAGGGAGTTAAGACAGTAATTGATGTTTCCAAATGAGTGAAAATTTAAGAATGTACATGTAAGATCTTTAATTTTGTATTTTAAAATAAGCTTTGTGGGCTCTTTACAGAGGCCGATTTGTATACATGTGAAAAAAAGAGTAATGTTAAGTTTTAATTGACTACAGATTACATGAACAAACAGAGTAGTTTAACTGACTAATTAAAACTTAAATAATTTTGACCTCTACTTTACATTTATAATACTTAAATAATTGGAATTAGTGCTCTCACCTGGAAAGGTTATGTCAGACCATTATCTTTAGCATCAAAAATATGTTTAATTCTAAACCAATCATGACAGGCATAAGGGTTAATTCAGGTCAATATATTTTAATGGAATTATGATGAATTTAGAGGATATTTATAATGCCAGAACTTGGATGTTAAGAGCTTTAGAAGCACTGTTATATAAGGAAATGTCATTTAGCTTGGAAATGTACAAAGGGGATACATGATACCTATTTTTTAAAATATTAAAGGTTCAAGTCATATAGAAAATAAACAAGGTTTGTCTTGTGTTTGTCTTGTTTGTCTTCTGGCTAAGAATTAGTTGTTATGAATACTCAACCAAGAAATAGGTTTTTTCTCTCCTTTCTTTCAACTAGTCAACAAACATTTATTGAGTATGGAGCATAAATGTTCCGGGCACTTGGATAAGCCCTTAGAGTAGAAGTACTAAAAAAGTGTCATTCATGTCTGCAAGGAACTCACAGTCTAATGAAGTTGACCGATTATCTATCATCTATCTATCTATCTATCTATCTATCTATCTATCTATCTATCATCTATCATCACCGTCTAAGGCATATATAAATAACAGAAAGTACTAAATAAGAAATTTGACTATTCAAGCAAAAGCTAGCCAACATCTGTGTTGAATGAAATATCATCTAGATTTTTTTATTTATAGCCAGAATACTTGTGCTTCTTTCCTAAAAAGATATGTAGAGTCTTATAAGGTATATTTATATAAAATATAATATTTAAATCATATATTTATATTATATGATGAAAAAATCAAGGGCATAAAGATAAAGTAAAACATTTAAAATGGGAAATAATTTGTTATTTGATAGTAAATATGGAATTGAGCTCCCTGGTTATCAGAGCAAATAGAGAAACATTTTGATTTACAAGTTTACTATTAAGAAAGGAAGAAACATTTATATTTTTCAGAAAAAAATATGTCTCTTGATTTTTAATATTTGGAGCAAAGAAGTGGTAAAATGTTTTGCAAGTTTCCTTAAGTAAGACTGTATATGTAGTTAAAATTAAGTAATTTAACCTAATATAAACTAATATCAAAAGAGGGAGGTATATATAGTTATAGGAAGTAGCAAATTTTTGTGAAAATACTAAAGAAAATGCTATAGAAGGTGCAATGTAGATAATCAAGAACTGAAAAGAATAACTCCATACATTTGATTCTAACCTCCCTTTTTCACAATTCTTCTAGTTCCATGAACTTTAAGAAGTGCTAAAGGAGCAGTCAATGTCTGAACAGATGGGATTCTCCTGAATGTGCTTACTAATTCTCCTGGGCTTCCCAAATGGGCTTTTTTCTACTTTGAAAGTGGATTTTATCAGCATTTTCTAGTTCTTTTGTTGGAAAATGTCACATGTTGTAAGAACCTATAAGTTTTCTTTTAACAGATTTAAATTTATCAAAGAGCAATCAGGACAGGACAGTCTATGCCAATTTTCATTAACAGTCCCACCTTCTTTCCTATGGACCTTGTTTTTCTACTTATTTTGTCCATCCTATAAGATGAATTTGATGAAAACAAATGAGAAAAATATCATGCTTAAGATAAAAAAATACATAACATTTATTTGGTTATCTGTTCACTGTCTTCATAGCCTCTGCTTGATTTTCTCTAAGATGACACATGAATCATCTTAACTGCCCTGAGGATGCTCCAAAAATGAGTGAAAAAATGCATTAAATATGCTAATTCATTTATTCAAAGATAGTTGCTGCTTTTTCTGATTTTTTTATGCCAAATATTTTATTAAGTAATGAGGCTATATGGTTTAAGAAGGAAAATGATACTCTAGATTCTAGGAGTTTGCATTCTGGTAGGGAGTATAGATGATAAATAAGTAAACTACTGAAAATAATAATTATAGATTGTGATAAAAGCAATGATGACCATATGGTTGGTAAAATTATTGAAGTTTGGGAGTGAAAGGGTTTATTCTAGAGAAGTTGACTAGAAAAGTTTTTCTGAGGTATGACTTTCACCTGATTCCCGAAGGTTGGTTGAGAAAAAGCTAGTCCAACAACTAACTGAATTGGAGGAGTCCAAAAAAGAGGGAATGTCAAGCACAAAGGTATGGAAAAAAGAAAGAATTGAGCAAAATGAAGACCTTGCACACTCTGGCATGATGAACAAGGCAAAGAGGTGGACCAAAGTCACATCCTGTAGGGCCATGTTAAAACGAACAAAAGTCATTGGAAGATTTTAAGTATGGAAGATACAGGCTCTGATTTATAAATTCAAAGGGATACTCTAAACTTCAGTATATAAAGTAGAGAGAGAGAAGTAATGAGTACAAACAAAAAACAAATTATTGTTATTAAAAATGTACCATTGGCTTGGATTAGAATGGCAGGATAGAAATCAAGAACAATAAAAATATACATATATGATGTACTTTGGAGATAGAAGGAAGGAAGAGGACTTTGTCAGATGGTGAGCGGTACTCATGAAAAAACATGTGGGAAGTATATAAGAAACAAAAAACAGATGATAAAAATATAACAACTAGTAGCATAACCATTAGGGACTGTCAAGAAAGGGTAAATGAAGAATAGCATACAGGAGAACTTTGGAAGAGTCAAAATGTGGAATTTCTGCTCAAGGTCAAATTAAGTCAAGAAAGGCCGAACTTTAGTACACATGTATCATCAGTTCAGAGCACTTATAAGAGTAATTTATTCAAATAAAGAGTGCAAACACACACACAAGATTAATTCCTAACACACATAAGAAAATAAATTCCAAAAGAATCGGTATTGTAAATATAAAATTAAAATCATAAAGGTATTAAATGTGGGGTAATACTTTATATAGTTTTAAGAATAGGGATATCTTTATAAGCATTACACAACACCCAGAAGCCCTAAAGAAAATGGTTCACAGATTTGACTACATAAAAAATTTAAAGTATCTATATAGCGAAAGACACCATAAATGAAGTTGAACACCATAGGTCAAATGAAAAAATAATTTACAACATAGATGGCAAAGGGTTAATTTTTATGGTATATAAAACATTGCACAAATAAGGAAGAAAACATTGGTAAAGGAAAAAAAGTGACAGTTCACAGAAAAGTACACAGGTCTGATAAATATAAGAAAATGTTCTGAGCCTCACTATTAATCAAAACTATGCAAGTTAAAGCAGCAATTAGATGTCATTTTCAGCCATCAGTATAAGTGAAGATGCAGGAGATTGATAATGACTAGTGTTAGCAGGTCATAGAAAAACAATTATTCTTGCATCCTGGTAGTTGTAAATTTAAAGTTAATTTTGTTTTTGAGAAGAAATTGACATATCTATTATTAGCAAAAATGTGCATCATTTGTTATAGTCATTTTGTTTCTAGGAATTAATTTTACAGGTATACTCACACAGGTACATGAATAGTTTTACTATTTTGTTTGGAATATAAAAAATGTGGAAACAATTAATGTTGATCAAGAGGGTACTTAGTATATTTATCATAGCACTTCTGCACACTGACATGATGTAGCAGTAAAAGAAATGAGACAGAAAACTTATGATAAATTAAAAAATTAATAAAATATAGGTATTGAGTAAATATCAGTTTTATTACATACTTTTATTTTTCTCTATATACTAGCATCTTGTGTTTATAGTTCTCTTTATCTCTCTATCTAGATATATAAAGATAAAAAAGAAAGAAGTCTGGAAAGATCTATAGAAAACCATTGATTCTGATTAGCTCTTAAATGTGAGATTACCATTTTGACTTGATAAGATTTCTGAATTAGTTGAAACTTTCACAAGTACTTGTTAGTTATGTTTAAATAAAAATATGAGAACTAGAAATAAAATAGTGAATAAAATATTAAAAATTTGATCAAAATTGTTCATTTTGGAATAAGCATATAAGCAACACACAAAGCAAATACTGATAATAGTTTTATGTTGTAATTTTTGCTGTGTCAGAGAAATATTGTTGTATATTCAAAGAAAGTGTTAAATCTCAATTTTATTTCCCTTTTGTTTCAAAGATAACAAAAAACTTTTAACTGATGATACCACTAGTTTTATTAAGTTGGAGGAAAGTGATGAAACTATAAAGACTGAAGCAATTTCGACTTAAGGTGATGTTCTTTAAGACAGTAGTCACTATGTTTATTTGGAATCCCAAACTTGTTAACAAAAATGAAACAGAGAATGACTGACAGCTAAGGAAATCTTAAAACAGTTGGGAAAATGTGTTGCAAATAGCTGTAATGATTCTGAAATCAAACAATATTCCTGTAACAAATATGCTGGTTGGCCAATTCATGAATTCTTCAATGCTATTTGTACAATATTTAAGAGTCATTCTTCCACATGGTAGTTTTTCTGACAAGAATTTGGTAATGTGAAGTGATGGGAATGTCATGGTTTAGAATTCTGAAATTTTTGTGCTTCAGTAAAAATCACAGAGAAGAACTGATAGCCAGTGTAAGATGCTATATATAAGTGAAGATTGTTAAAGAGGTAATTTTGAGGGGAAAAAAAAAATCTTTCAATTTAGGTTAAGAGTTACCTAGCTGCTATCACACCAATTAATGAGTATTTTGTGGTTCTTGTACTAACCAAAATACTGCAATACAAATGGCAGACAAACCTGACTTCAGGATTTGATGCCCTGAAAACTTTATGGTTAGACAAGTTTTCTGAACTACAAACCCTCACATTCCCCACATACTAAATGATAATAATAATGTCTGCTTCTTAGAGTTGTGTAAGAACTCTATAACACTGTTGACACATAGCTAGTACCTCATTTTCGGAGCTTTTATTATTATTAGCAAAAAAGAATAAGTCTCAGAGAATAGGGATTTGCTAGCAATGTAAACTATTCAATGACAATGAGGACTAAGGTACAATAATTGGATTTACTAATTTTTGTCACTCATGACCCTCAAGAACACAGTGTTCCAAAAGTGGCAATGGTAAGGGAAAAGGTATATCATGATAAAAATAGAAGGAGCTGCTGAGGAATATGTAGAACAGTTGATAGTAAGAGGAGGAATAAATATAATAAGATGATCATTTGAGTGGCAGAAATCCAAGCCAAGGATTTTGCTAGCTATGACACACAAAAACTAGTAAAGATAGATTTTATGTAAAGATTATTGGTTAGTTTCATCATTAGTGAAATGATGAAAGTAGGCAATGAAATTTTGCTTGTTTATCTAATTTATCTATAGCTTCTTTAGGGCTGTGGGACTGGGCCTTTTGTGTGACTGAAATTCATTGAGAAGCTGTTCAAAATGTTAGACTGTTTCTCAGTAAAGAAAAATACAGAAACAGAAAATTTTGCACATAGTTAAAAGAAGTCAATGGCCTCTTTAATCTATGCATGGACCAGTTTTCTCTCTGAGTGGCCTATAAATCCGAGATAAAGTTACTCTTTCTTAAGACTTAGAAATAATTTTGACAAATATAAATTTAGACTTGGGTACATAAATTGAAGTTAAAAACTCAGTGACAGGTCAAGAAAGTTCCTAGGAAATAACAACAAAATTTATGTATTCAAAGCATAAATTGCCTTTTAAAAACATAAACAGAAAATAAAAATAACTCTTGAAATGTTAAGACTGACTCAGAAATAAATATTCCATATGGCACAAAAAATCCAATGCAACTAAACTTAATTGAGTTCTAATTATATGCCAAATACTTTCCAAAAATTTTTGTAACATTCATAAGATTCATATGTAATGGGTATTATTTCCTTGGCTTAAAAGATGAAGAAACTAAAGTTAAAGTATTAAACAACTTACCCACTATTGGTTTGTAAATTACAGATCATCTGGAACAAAAGTCCAGAAAAGACTTCCACTCTACTTCTAAATAAAAAAGGAGAATATTGTAGGCCAACATATACAAAAGAGTATGCATTAATAGAATCTGTGTGGGGTTAATAAATACTGTTGGTTTTCTTCCCAGTCAAAATACAAAAGAATACTCTAAAGAAAAAAGAAGAAAGGACTGATGTTAAAGATGTAACGATTACCCTTGCAATTCATTTTTTAAATTTTACAGGGTTTGCAAGGTTGAGTTCTATTTACTTGAAATTCTTCCCACCTCATGGCTCCAAGGAAATTACTCTAGCCTAATTTTCCTCTGAACTCTAACCTATTTTCTTTAGTCTCTTTCCCTCCCTCTTTGACTCTCAATTTATAGTATTTCCTGAGGTTTTATCCTTAATAGTCTTTTCATAGCTCTTGCTCTCTTTGGGTGATCTCACCCACATCCCTGGTTTCAACCACCACTAAGTATCTGTCTTCAGTTCAAACCAAGCCCCAGAGCTCCAGATACACACATCCAAGTCTCTACTGCATATCTCCACTGGGATGTCTCTTAAACAACTCAAAATCAGTACATCCATACTAAAGTGACCTTACCCACTCAAATTTGCTCCTTCTCCTGTGTCTCTCCTCTAGACAATAGTGTCACTATTGAATCATTTGTCCAGGTGAGAAATCAATGAAATCATGTGTTGTTCTTACCACACTTCTTTCCCACTCTCCCACACAGACATCTAAACCATCACTGAGTTCCATCAACAGTTCTGCATTCTTAGACCTACGTGCTTTTTTCTTTCCTCAGTGCTTCTACTTTTAGTTAAGTGTCTATCACCCCAAATTGTATTACTTCAAGACTCATTACTTTTGACTCAACTAATTGGTCTTTTTCTCCCTGTTTGTTCCCTTATGATTTATTTGTCCTCTTGCAACCAGTCTATTCTTTGTGTAATATACATCTGATCATGTCACTATTGAATTTCAATTATTTATGGACCTCATTTTTTTATTCAGAAGAATCTCCTTATAGCAGCTACAAGATCCTTTGTGTATTGGCAAAGCTTCATGCCTTAGCCCACCTCTCTTTCCACTCATACTTAATACTACAACTAAACTAACTGTTTTATAGTGTCTCAAACACATGTGGCTCTCCCACACCTTTGTGGTATCCTGTCCTATATTGCTCATTTGGTCAGACATGCCTTCATTCTGCCATTTTTTCCAATTACTCAATTAGAAACTTAACACCTAGATCAGGTGACATCTCTCCTAAAGGCCATGCCAACTTAGTTGTTATTATCCTTCCTCTGTTCATTTTTGTTATAGCACTCTGTTTCTCCATCATAACATTTTATCTTACTGTACTTGCAGTAACTGACTTATTTATCTCTCCCACTGGACTATCACCTCCTGAGGGCAGCAACTATTGTTATAAGTTTTCTGGATTCTTATTTCTAGCATAGAGTCTTAAATGCAGCTGCCCTTAATAAATGTGTTTAATGATTAATGGATACATTCATTATCTAATCTAGTGAATGAATGGATGAATTCATTACGTAATATGACTTCAGTCCTTGCTATATCACTCAATGTCATATGATTAATGAATAAGTTGCCCAGAAATGTCTTGTTCTATTTTCTTCAAAATGTTGCAATTAAATGAGAAAAAAAAGATAAATGGCGATTCTGTTTTTTTTTTCTTTCTCAATTCCAGTAATATAAATATAGATGTATTTTTCACATCCAATGGGTTATGGATACAAGTACGAAGACGGTAGTTAGAAGACTTGAGTTTGAACTTTAACTTTGTAGCTTGTTAGCCATATAGTCCAGAACAAGTAAAATAACTCCTTTGAACCAAAGCTGGTTGCACTACAAAATAATGACTATCTTTGTCGTACTGTCAAACTAGTTTGAGGTCAAGTAACATTAAGTATATAAAACCACTTAAAAACAAAGTTTTGTTGTAAAATGTAAAGTCTATTTATCCTTCATTTGAAATTCCTTAACAATATTAAATTCTGTATATAAGATATATATATAATACATATTGTCCAAAATCAGAAAGTAGAAGTTTTCCTCTTTGGGAAATTAGCGTTACTTGAAAAAAATTCAGATTAGAAAAATGTTTAAGGAGTTTTTCTAATAGTTTTATAAAGACTTAATTAAGTTTTATAAAGACTTACTAAAATATATTAATGCAAATTATACATCATCCTATAATTTAAAGAGAAATAAACCATAAGAATATTACTCATCTTTGTCTTTAATCTCATAATAGAAAATTAAGAAAAAGGAAGAACATTATAAAACTAAAAAATATCAACATAAAATCTTTCTATCAATTAAAATAAGGAAACCTAATGAGAGTCACAGTAGAATAACATCACTTATTTTCCTAAAAATAATCAAAAGCCAAACTGTATTTAATTCTAACATATCTCCACTAACAATTTTTCAGGAAAAACCATCAGAAATTTTTATTTTTAGCATGTTTAAGATTGTTATATGGGTTATGTAAACTCTTAGAATGTCTTTCTATGGCTTCATGTCTCTGAAAGGGAACATGTGCAATGTTGAAATGTTTTTGAATCAAAGTAAAAAAATTATATTAGTATTTATATACTAGTAACTAGTGTTTAAGTAACTAGTGTTTAAGTGGGAAAGCCTGCAGAACCAACCGGATACAATGTCATATTTTCAATGTATTTAGATTAACTAAACAAGTATATTTTAAAACCAACCTATTTTACAAGTAGCAGTCATCTTGGATATTTAGAGTAAACAAGTAAACCGACAACAAACAGGACGAATATTTAACTTAGAACAACTTCTCATCATTACTAAGATATAATATCCAGTCTCTGTTCTATTTGTGATTGTCACAGCTTTCCAACTCATTATCTTTTAAACACTTGAATTGACAGAAGTTTGACAGAAAAAGAAAGAAAAATACATCATTAAAAAAAGGTAAAAAAAAATTATTAGTCATTTAGTCCTTTCTATTCAAGTTAAAAAAATGGAAAAATTTCATAAAATTCTCCTATTATTTCATTAAAGCAGTAACACATGAGTAATTGACCTGCTTTATATTTCCTATTGCTCCTATGAAATTTAGAAAAGTCATTTCAGAAACTGAATATTTGTTACTTAAATTGTAAAAAGACTGCCTTGCTTAAAGACTGATTCTTTTAAAAGCTTTCTAATGTAACTGTACTAAACTAATAATTTTAATTTTAAATATTTTTATCTTTTAAAATATTTGATGACAAACTAGTTCAGTATTTTGGTTTTTACTTCTGATTAAATGTAGTGTACATCTCTCTGCAAAAGAAAATTTATATTCATTAATTATTGGAAAAATAGAAGTACCTGTTTTCATACTGTCGCAAATATTTTGCAAAGCACATATCTAATTAAACTAGCATGTTTGTTTGCAAAGATAGTTATTTTGGGTCAGTTGTATATTTTATTAAAGAACATTGACTATATTGAATTTCTTTTAAAATATTCATTTTTCTATTCCTCATACTTTGGATAGATCACAGCAAAGAAATGTATATTCTTAATTACATTTTGAAAATTTTACACTTGAGCTATTTATTACACCTCTTTTTTGTGATTAAAGTAGGTCACAATTTTATATTACCTGTATTTCCTATAATTTCAGTTTAACATGAGCAAAATACGACTTTCCAACAATATAGTTATAAAGAGGACACTATTTTAATTTAATCTAACATAAATATTGTTAAAAATAAAATAAAATTCTAATCTAAAATGATTGTTCCTCCCTCAAAAACTTGGATGTATACCAAAAGTAACAAATTTGAGTTAATCAGGTGTAGACTTAAGCAATTTGTAAACTCTGTACACAGAATGTTTAAGATGACCCAAAGTAATCTTAGAGTACTGAATTAATTTTGAGGCAGAAGAAGCGGCACTAAATTATATCTGTCCAGTAGATGACCAATAACTTTTATTCTTTAATCCGCTTTGCCCTTGATAATACATTCCATAAAGTAAGCGTATCCTTTTTAATGGGCTTTATTCACAGACAGATTAGATCCTGCAGTTTTATAAGAATCCAGTACAAGAAAATCACAATTCAAACAAACCTAGTCAGTCACATATTTTATCTTTATATTTAGTCTACCACACACAAAAAAATTAAAAATCCAGTGTGTATCACTATGAGGAATAATTTCCATGTTAGTTCTCCAGAATGCTATTTTTATTCTTTTATACCCAAAGGAATAAAGCTGGATATACAAGGCTGCCTCGTCCTCACTGCTGATGCTTCACCATTAATTAGAGTGGAAAATCATGCTGTATGTGCTCGGTCAGTCCATTCAACAAACACAGGTCACCTGACCCATGCTTTCTGATAATTAATTTTTCCCAAATTCAGCTTGGATTTCCCTTAAGGATATTCAGCATACTCATTTCCCCTCCAAAATTTCTTTTCTGCCCCGGAAAATATTTTGTCCTTATTTACAATTTATGTTTTTTAAAAAACTATATTTTGAATATGTATGCAAAATCAATTAATGTGATTATGGAAAAATATAATATTACTAACATAGTGTTACACTTGGATTCAAAATAAGGAAACTTCAAGTTTGCTTAGTTTAAATTTTTTTCAGTCTTAAATGTGAAAGAACAGCACATTATCTATATTTTATACTTTTTTTCATTTGGTGTGCAGCTTCTTATCAATTTCTTATGTTTATAGAGACTTTACTAGTAACACTTCATTTTATATAATATTTTTATTGCATAAATAAAATAATATTAATTAAAATTATCTGGAATGAGATTAACAAATAACAAGGAAGAAAGCATTAGTACTTATCTAGCTGAAAGTAATAAAACAAAGTCTAGAATATTTAAGAATTTAATTTGTAAAAGCAAAAGAAATAAAAGTAATATATCTGACATTTTAAAGAAACTCAAAATTTAAAAGCAAAAATTAATATTTAGATAGTAATTTACTGCTGACAAAGTACCTTCACATATATTTGAAATATAAATTATTTTTAAAGTTAGTAATTTTTGTTTACAGAATCTTAGGAGATACATGAGAAAAAGTTTTAAATAAACACATAATATTTATATATGAAGAAGAATGTTTTATATCTAGAATTAGTTAAAATGTTGACATCCCTTTCAAAACTTGGACCACAAAACAGTAACTTAGAAAATTTGCAAAAATAATTATTCTCAAACCTAGCTCTAATTTGTGTGCATTTATGCTTAAAAGTAACTTTCTCTTGCTATTATGTAATATTGATTTTATCACTAGATACCAAACCATTTTCTAATTAAGTAGTGTTCATAGGAATGATGGAATCCCTGCGAAATAATACAAGTGTGTCAGTTTACAAAAATATCAAATGCTTTGGCCTCTTCATGAAACCAAATTCTAAAACAAAGTAATGGCTAGACGGCATAAATAAGGAAAATGATCATATCATCTGTTATATGAATTAATGGTAAATAAATATGAATAAAAATAAGTTAGTGAAATAGATGTCTTCCAAACAGTTAAAAACTCTGTTTTCAGTTTCACTTATTTGTCCAGTACACTTTCCTGTACTAAGAGAGAGCTTTTAAAATTAAAATATACTCAGGTTGATATAATAAAAATACAATCAAATTAAACATTTTATTACTCTTATTCAAAATTTTATGTAGAAACTACTTCTAAATGTCTTGCATAATCTGTAACCATTATCTTACCACATAAATTTTGAACAGTTGTAAATTAGCATGTAAAGCTGAAGAGATATTTGAAACGTATTTCCTTCAAAAATTGAAAATGCCATATAAATGCTATATGACTGATTATATTTTAAAAAGTTTTTAATTAATCCATGATTGATTGTATTTTTTTTACATTAAGTTATGCAGTATTTTGGTGGGGGAGCACCATACAACTGTTTCATTATAGTTTTAGGTTTGATCACCTATTGAAGTTTCATTGTGTGGGATAATAGATCCAGTTGCATCGGTTTGTGAATTCAGGTGGATTGAAAACTAACATGATTTGGCATCAAGGTAATAATTCATGGAGTTATATCCACAGGATATATGCATTACATGATAGTAAGAGGCATTTACAACCCAGAATATAAGAGCAGGGCAGTCTCAAGTGACATCACCAGTTCATCTGCAGCGTCAGCCAACCGACTAGAATATATATTCTCCACAACACCGCTTCCCTCTCTTTCTCACTATTACCAAACCTTCCATTGCTTTCATCAGTGTAAGAGAGCATGTGTCTACCTTAAAAGCAAGACATATGCTTACTCAAGTGAAAAGCAAACAAGAAAAACCAAAGAATCAGAATCAAAACTAAACTGAGAACAATTTTTACTGACTTTGTATTCAGGTGATAGGAAGAACACTGAAATGGTAAAGAAGAAATTAATTTGAATTCTCCAGACATGAAATAAGAAAAAGAAAAAGGAAAGAAGAAAGGAAGAAGAAGGAAAGAAGGAAGGAAGGAAGGAAGGAAGGAAGGAAGGAAGGAAGGAAGGAAGGATTAAAAGAAGAGGAAGAAAGACCATCTGATTATTTTAAGACTAAATCTTGTTTTTAACTCTGATTTGCTCTGGAATGAGCCATTTATGGGAAGCTTAAATTTCTTTCTATAAAAAAATAATAATAATAAATAAAAACAAAAGGCACTCTGTTGCCTCATTTTAATTCTCTTCTAATTTATCCACAATTTATGTTTTACTTACAAGCATTTGTTACAGCAAAACTGTTGGCTGTCTCAATGTTGTCCACATGAGGTACCAAATTAAAAGGCGCTTCCGACGCATTGGGGCTGGTGTTATGAAGAAAAATTGCTAATCGAAAAGCAGTGTATTCCTGATCTGTGTTTCGGATGAAGAGACCACCTATTAAAAACAACAGAAAAAGCACATTCAGTGTTTCCCCCTTGTAAATGTTATTCCCACCCCAAGCACTGTCAAATCCACTGCCATTCCTAGGCACATAACAATTAAGAAGCTATCCTGCCACATCTTGGGAGACTGGCCTTTGTCCCTAAGGTGCATGCTTAGTATTTTAGTCTTTAGGACAGCTCAGCTTTTTCCTGTTCCAATCTGTCATGATCACAGTGACCTCTGAGACCATTTAGTGTGTTTTCCCTTTTTTCTCTCACCCTCCCCATCATTTCCAGCACACTGCTACATCAGCCAGCTCTGGACATTTCTCTGGAAGATGCATGCAGATGAACAGAAAGCAGGATTTGCATTAAAATACAGAAAGGAAAGGATGTGGTGACACGTAGGGTAGAGAGAAATCAGAAAGGAGACATGAACTTTGTTTTTCTGCAGCTGGTGGACTCAGCCTAATTAGCTCCGTTTTGTGCACAATCCATGAGAAATGATGCAGTGTTGAGGCTGGGCTTAGCTGGAAGAAATTCAATAGCTGCGTCCCATTAAGACAGGAGAGGAGAATAGCAAGAAAAGCCAAAGATGGATAGTTCCCCGGAAACAGAGTCGAGATGCAGGCATAAGGGGTAAAGATTCAAGAGGGTAACAAAATAAAACGAGAGATTTCGAGAAAAGGATCTAACTTTGGAATCGGTTAACTGGTAGCAAGCAAAAGCAGTGGAGTGCAGGTGGAAACGCTCACCCCCCCCCCCCCCCCAACAGAGTCTTTCTATAATAGGAAGAAAGATGCGACGTCCAGCTTGGGAAGAAGTGTATTTGAAAAACAAACGAACAAACAAACTCGACATCCTTTTATGCTCTAGAGACATGAATGAAAAGAAATACCACATAAAATGTAATCAAACCCCATCAAGGGTTTTCCCAACTTATATCGATCCTACTTAAGTGACTTCAACCAAAGGTAGAAATGGGGAGTACGAGCTGAGGAAGGAAGATGGGCAATTCTGTGTATGTTCCAACTGAACATGCAGCAAAGAGGCAGTGGAAGGTTTCTCCGAACTGTCGGTCAGTAACTCATTTAACTCACTTTCGGGTATCTGCTACAGCCACCTACATGCACACCCCATCGGGGCACAGCTTACCTATTTGCACGCTGCTTGGAAAGGCTCCCATGGCGAGTCCCCAAAATCCAGAAAATAACAAGACAATCTGTCTGCAAATAATCCTCATCTTCTTTTTCTCCTCTCCTTGGCGCGCGCTTTCTCTCGCACTCTTCCTAAAGGCTGTTCAGAGAGGCATTGAAGACGATGGCGCTAAAATTAAAAAACAATAACCAGAAAATAAAGAAAAAAGAAAAGAAAAAGGAAAAAAAGAAAAAAAAAGGAGAGAGGTTTGGGTGGTTTCTGATTCGGACCCTTTCCCTTTAGCAATCCATCGCGAGCTGCCAGATTTTTCCCGCAGTATCCATAGCCCTGGGAGAGGTTTTCCGTCCGACTGCAAATGTTGCACATGCAAAAGATGGTGGTGGAGCGTCTAGTGGCTGCTCGCAGGGATGAGACATGCGCTCTCTCTTTGCCTCACTTGCACTCGCGCTCGCCCCTCACTTGCTCACATACACACGAACGCCGGCGCCGCGGCCGCCGCACGCGCCCCCCGCTCGCACAGCCCCGCGGCCCCCAAGCCTGCGGCACCCGAGCGTCGCCGCCTTCCCCCCGTCCCCTCCCCGAGCGCGCGGCACACCCTGCGCGCCCCTCGCCCACGGCGAGCAGGGCTTCGCCCCAGGGTGCTCACCGGAGCGCCCCCGCCGCCCAATGCTCCCGAGCCCGTCTGGAAACAGGTTTTCCACTGGCTCCGGCTTCTCTCCTTCCCCTGTCCGCAGAGGGACCGGCTCGGGATGCGCACCCCGGCGCCCCTGGCTTTGCTCTCCCGGCGCCTCTGCTTTTCGCTGCGCGCGGTAGGAAAGTGGCCCGCGGGCCCGGGCTGCAGCCCGGCTCAGGGGCGCGGGGAGTCGGTGGCTCCCAGGCCCCCGGACCCCTGCCGCATTCTCGCAGGCTCGCGGGAAGGGCCGCTGCCTCCCTCCCCTGCAGCCCTCGCTCTTAGCTCAGCCTCGCCCTCTTCTGCCACTGGGCTGCGCGCGGGGGACTCCGGTCCTCGCTGCAGCACAGATTTCTCATCCGCAGGCAGCCCGGGAGCTGGAGAGCCCGAGACCATGAGCGATGGGGTGAAGGGGCTCAGAGAGGGAGAGGAGGAGAAAGGGTGGCAAAGGGCAGCCCGGACAGGTCTAAGAGGCTGGGGCCGAGGAGGAACGAATGGAGGAGCTAAAGCTAGGAAAGAGACCCAGACAACTTAAAACATTCCAGGGAAGAGAGGAAGGCAAAGTTAATTGAAATAACAAAGTTTAGGATAATAACCAGGATAGCAAGGAAAAGCCTGAGAAATGACAGTTGAATATTGCCTGTAATATGTCCTATGAAAAGTCATTGAAGCACAACTAGGAATAAGGGCAGTGTGAAGTGTCCAGTAGGAAAAGTAATTGGAGACGCCTTTCTTTCCAGTCTCCGTCCAGGAGGACGGTTTTCCTCTTCCCTGTGGCGCACCTCAGGCGTCGGAGGAACGCAGGTCAGGGGCTGATGGAGGAGAATGGGGAGGCTAGTGCTTGATACAGTGGACACAGAATCTGATAGAAAAATTGTGGGGGTTTTGTTTGTTTGTTTGTGTTTTGCACACATCTTTTTTTCTACCTGGGGCTCTGAAATACTCGTTCTACTCCACCGCCCTCCAGAAAGACTGAAGCACTGCAGTAACATCAACAGTTGTTCTGACTGGGTAGAAAACTATTAATTATCCCAGAAAGTTTTGCAGCTATGATGCCAAACTTTCTCCTGGATCACGTTTAAGAGTTCATGTTACCAGACTGCATTGGGTGGAGTCTCCTGGATCACGTTTAAGAGTTCATGTTACCAGACTGCATTGGGTGGAGTCCGAAATTATAGTGACCATGACTGTGGTAGCAATGAATGACAGACTTCTTATATCCCTCTATGGTTTGAGGTCTCCTGATCAAGACAATAGCTACAACCCCTTGATTCCATTAAAAGGGGAGAAAGTATTCTAAATCTTTACAGTTCCTTGGGTTCCATCGGTTTCATCATGTCATTTTAGAGATTGGAAGGTTGGGTATCATCAGTTTAACACAAGCTTCTGAGAAATTAGTAAAGTGAGACTACACCAGTGCCTATGATTAACACAAGATATAACATCTGGGGAAAGTGAACAATGGATCAATTCATATGGAAGTCTTAAAAGAGCCCAATCTGGTAAAGTTTTTTTTTTTTTTTTTTTTGAGACATGTACTGCTTTTATTGCTTCAAGTGTCTTTAATTAGAAATCACCTATTTTTATAGTTGTAGATGACATTTTATGTTTCCCACTAAAATTTTAGAGTGTTTTTTCAAGTTCTGAATTTTGCTCTTAAAATCACCTTCTTTTGATATTTATCCACTTTCCTGTTACATTTCACCACAGATTGTTATGACAAAAAACAACCTAATTTTGAGTAATTGGATTACACAAATCATACATTTTTCATTTCAGTTTATAAAGGGTTTAGTCTTGCAAGTCAAGTGACTTGAAATGTTTTCTTTTTGACTATTCTGTCAGTGTAAAAACCAAGCCTGTAAATGTCATTCAATTTCTCTTATAAGATAACAAAATAAAATAAGCCACATAAAATTCAAGCTGAATTTATGTTAAATTAAAATTTCAAAACCCACCAAATCATTACACTCATCACCTAGGGGGGCAATTAGGGAAACTCCTCCTGATGCAAAGAGGAAATTGTTACCTTTTATCCTCCACATTGAAAGATTTGAGGTTTCCTATGATGTAATGCCACCATTGATAGAAACACAAAACAAGTTCTATGTTTTATGTAACTGCCTGATGACATCTCAGATAATATGATCACAGATGAAACAACTGTATTTTTCCAAGATAGTAACATGGCATTCTGAATTTCTATTTTTAATTTAATTAAAACCGCCATTTCACTTTATGAATCTAAGTTATCTTTCTCTGACTATCCTTATTTTTCTTTTTCTTTATCTTTATCTTTATCTTTATCTTTACTCTATAGAAATCTCATCATGTCATACCTGTCTTTAACATAAACCAAAAAGGACAGAGTTTTGTAATTGAAAGGCAAGTGGAGGTTGGGAATAGATTGTATGCATTTGTAAAAAACAGAAATAATAATGATGCTGAAGGCAGAAAAAATTAAGAATAAAACTGTGGCTAGAAATGGTAGAGTCAACACTTGAACTTTTAATTCTGAATATATAGTCCTCTGAACCGTTTTATAACTAGGACTTGTGATATACCCTTATTATCCCCAAGTGTAATTTTACATACAGAAAACAATTGCTTTGGAGCATTTATAAATGCTCCAAAGAGGTAAAAGATCTCCAACATCAGTACAAAAATTCAAAGAATAATTACTATCTGAGAAAACCAAAGACATGTATGTTTGGTCTTATTGCTTTTGTGTTACCTAAGTAAATATATTTCTAATTTTTTGAATTGAAAATTACTAATATATTAAATGAAGGTGTGATACCAGAAGATTTCTAAGATTCCTTTCATCTCTTCAAACCTCTGAACCTCTAAAGTCAGTTCAGCTAGCATTTGGCAGATTCGCTATGTGGAAGGTTCCAATGCTTTGGAGGGTCCACAGATGAACATGCCACAGGCTCATGCTCCAAACACTCACATGCTATAGCAGAATGTGACCACATAGAGTCAATGAATCATCAAGGAGTGGAGGAGAAACAGCATGTAGAATGCATTGGAGAAGACTTTGTCTAAGTTTTTCAGTAAAAAAAGACATGCATGGGGATAGATATAGCTTTCTAGGTAGAAAAGTGGTCTCTGAGGGCCTGAAAGTATAAAGTACATGTTGCTGACCTTGACTGTAGAGAGGATAATAAGAACAGAAGATTAGGTTGAACCATTTATGAAGCAATTAAAAGATGTGCTTAGACTATTGAACTTTATTTTGTTGGGAGCCATCTGATTATATATATATATATATATATATATATATATATATATATATATATATATATTTTTTTTTTTTTTTTTTGAGAGGGCAATAATACAGTCAGGTATGACACTTTTAAAAAGGAAACAGGCCCTGGCTGGTTGGCTCAGAGGTAGAGCATCGGCCTGGTGTGCAGGAGTCCCGGGTTTGATTCCCGGCCAGAGCACACAGGAGAAGCACTCATCTGCTTCTCCACCCCTTCCCCTCTCCTTCCTCTCTGTCTCTCTCTTCCCCTCCTGCAGCCAAGGCTCCATTGGAGCAAAGTTGGCCGGGGCGCTGAGGATGGCTCCATGGCCTCTGCCTCAAGCGCTAGAATGGCCCTGGTTGCAACAGAGCAATGCCCCAGATGGGCAGAGCATCGCCCCCTGGTGAGCATGCCGGGTGGATCTCGGTCGGGCGCATGCGGGAGTCTGTCTGACTGTCTCCCCATTTCCAACTTCAGAAAAATAAAAAATTAAAAATTAAAAATAAATAAAAAGGAAACATATTTTGCTCATTGGGGTGTGGGGCTGAATCAGTGACATAGACCAGGAAAGGAAGGAGCTGAGAAGAGTTTGTAGACTGACCTTTTGGAAAAGCAGGTAATATCTGACTGGACTCGAGTAGGACACAGGAAAGAAACAGGATAGGGAGATAAAAGAGTTATTGCTGAGAGGAAACAGGGAGACACACCCACCAACTGACTGGGGGTCAGGGGAGTGTGACCATATTTGAGGTCTCCAACTTTGAAACCTGAATTTTCTAAATAAATTTTCTTTTTGGATATCTTCAATAAAGAAAATGAACTTAGAAGAAAGAGCAATTTTACTAGGGCATAGATTTTTTATTAAATTATTCACACAGAGATAGTTGTATACTGACCACCTGGCCCACGTATTTGCTGTCTAAGAACTTGAGAATAAAGATGTATAAAGCAAAATCCCTATTATTAGAAGATTCCTGATGTTCATGAACCTCACTAATGTGCCTAGAATTGTACTAAGGCCTTACCAGATACCACTTGATCTACAGAACAATTTAGGTATTATTGTATTGATTAGGAAACACATCTAAAGGTTAAAATTTTTGCTCAAAGTTTTATTCTTAGTAAATATTAAAACCAGGAGCTATAAAGATAAAGCTCAGGCCTGCCTACTTTCAGAGATCATGCCGTTTTTTATTAAATCTGCTGAGTTAATGAGGTTAAGATGCAATGAGGGGTCTGGATACTAAAAAGCAACTAGAAGAATTCATAACATTTAGAAAAGTAGTGTGGTCTACTTAAAAGGCCTCAAGTTTTTAGAATAATAACAACTGGGTTCAGATTATACAGGCCCTTGAATTCTTGGCTGTGTTACCCTGGATATGATACTTAATCTTTCTGTTTTGATAGAATATCTATGTAAACTTTCAGCACAGCTCTGGCACATCATAAACACTTCTTTTTAATAAAGTGTTGCCAAAAAAAAAAAAAAAATGCAATCGGGGCTCCAGTAGAGGGAGATTCAGAGTGCCAATATGAGCAAAATAGGAAGTTTAATTTTGATTTTTGTGGGAATTTAGGAAGAATGCACAGAGATAGAATCTGAACTAAACTTTTATGTATTTATAGAGATTATGAGGTAAAATACGTGTAAAATATGACAGGGTACATCTTTTGGAAGCTTCTAAAAATTTGGTAAAACTGGAGATAATTTACACGGGGGAAGTGAGATTAAAAAGCAGAGTAAGAGGTGGCTTCGAACTGTCTCACTCAGAAGCTTTGTCTTCATCTCACAGGGATGGAGAAATCATGAAAGTCTATCATCAAAGGTGTAAAATGTTCAGATTTGTATTTTATATCCAAAATCTTGGCATAAGTTTGGGGAATGTTATACAGTGAAAATGGAGGCAGAGAGGGGACTTTGGAAACTGTAGTTGTCTAGGTTAAAATGACTATGTGAACAAAATAATAAGAGTTATTTGACCCTAAATCATACTTGTAGTTTTCTTTTTTGTTTTTTTTTTGTATTTTTCTGAAGCTGGAAACGGGGAGAGACAGTCAGACAGACTCCTGCATGCGCCCGACCGGGATCCACCCGGCACGCCCACCAGGGGCTATGCTCTGCCCACCAGGGAGCGATGCTCTGCCCCTCCGGGGCGTCGCTCTGTTGCGACCAGAGCCACTCTAGCGCCTGGGGCAGAGGCCAAGGAGCCATCCCCAGCACCCAGGCCATCTTTGCTCCAATGGAGCCTGGGCTGCAGGAGGGGAAGAGAGAGACAGAGAGGAAGGAGAGGGGGAGGGGTGGAAAAGCAGATGGGTGCTTCTCCTGTGTGCCCTTGCCAGGAATTGAACCCGGGACCTCTGCACACCAGGCCAATGCTCTACCACTGAGCCAGCCAGCCAGGGCCCATACTTGTAGTTTTCTATCCTAAATATACACTAACAGAATTATAAAAGTTGCATGCACAAAGCTATTTGTTACTGTATAGTTTATTACTGCAAAGCTTAAAACAACCCATATGTCTTTCAGGAGGGGGCAATCTTATCAAGCTGTAATACACCTATACAATGAGAGGTTATAAGTTATTTAAGGAAAGAGGTATATAGCATGACAAAGTTATCTCAAGGATAACTGTGAGAAAAAGCATGGTAGAAACAAGTGGTGGCTCACTAGCACTTATATAAAAGAAGGAGTATTTTCTTTAGAAATAGAAAATCAAAACAGAAATAAAGAAGCAAATAAACTTTCCATAGCTATACAGAGTTGCATTATTTGATTTACTTTTAAAAAGAAAATTTGGCTTACCTTCTTAAGTGGAATAGTTCCCAAAGACAAAAATAATTTAAAAAAAACAACTTACACTACCTTCACAAATTATACTGATGATGCTATGCTGAGAATGTGTGTGTGTGTGTGTGTGTGTGTGTGTGTATATATATATATATATATTCTCATGCAAAGCAAATGAAGTTATTAAGTCAGCTTTGTTGGAAAAAGCATCAGTGATACACGCTTAAGATTGAAGAAGATAAACAAAAAGCATGGTAGTTCTGAATTTGAACAGGAAGTTTCAGTATATTTTATATATTTCATTAAATAGATATTTCTTAGTTCTACACACTGAAGACTTAGAAATAGTGAATAACCTATTAAAATAAGCTTATAGTATCTAATACCATTTTCTACTGAAAGATGTTAGACTTCGTTGGAAAATAACTCATTCTAAGTCTAGAAAAGGATTTGTATAATGTCCCTTGGGAAATTTATTTTAATAATATAAAGGAAGCAAGCTATTATAAATACTGAGATTATGTTAAAAGTTTTTGGGAGCCAACTGAAAGATTGGCTGAAAATGGGAAAATTTAGATATTGAAAGAAATAATGCCTATCATATATTATAACACATCATTAGTAAATTCATGACATCATAATGATAATTTAAAATTATTTTTATTTATTCATTTTAGAGAAGAGAGAGAGAGAGAGAGAGAGAGAGAAGGGGGGAGGAGCAGGAAGCATCAACTCCCATATGTGCCTTGACCGGGCATGCCCAGGGTTTTGAAACGGCGACCTTAGCATTCCAGGTCGACGCTTGATCCACTGAACCACCACAGGTCAGGACATAATGATAATTTTCAAAAGACAGAAGCCCCATTGGTCTCCTCTATGTGCTAAGAAATCAACTCATAATTCTTAAAAAGTAAAATTTATTTTGGAATAATTTTTATTTGCAGATGATTTTTAAAGATTGTACAATGTATCCCTATACCCTCACCTAGTTTCTGGTTTTCTTAATATTACCATCTTTTACTACTCTGGTACATTTGTCAAGTCTAAGAAACCTATACTAGTATGATACTATTAACTTAACTCCAGTCTTAATGAAATTTTACCAGTTTTCTCATTAGCATATTTTTCTGTTCCAGATCCAATTCAGGATATTTCCTTGCATTTAGTTGTCATATCCCCTTTGTGTCTTCTATTTCTGCCAGTTTTCTCTTTGCTTTTCATGACCTTCACACTTTGATGAATATTGGTCAGGTGTTTTATAAATTGTCTCTCAATTTAAACTTGATAAATACTTTTTTACAGAATTAGATTAGGTTTATGTAATTTTGGTAAGAATACCATAGGATTTAAGTGTCCTTATCACATAGTTTCAGGAGATCTATGCTATTTCCACTGAGATCACTTGTGATATCATTCATCTATTGGTTAAAATGTGTTTGTAAGGTTTCTCTGTTCTATTACTTGGAAATGATCACAAAGTATGGATCATCTTGTATATTTTCTGTTCTAGCCTCAGTATGATACTTAAAGAAGTCCTGTTTCATTTAGTGGAGAGAAATATTTAAAAACCAAAATCTGGACAATGTGTTCGTTCATTGTTATTGGGCGATCATTGCCTCCAGAACACAGATAGGATACTGACTCGTGTATACATATATGTCTGTGTTCTTTCTCTATCTCTATGTATATTCTGCTAAACATGAATTTATACTAATAACTCCAACTCAAATCCAGCACTATAGTGTTCATTCTAGCCTCCCTTCTTGCTTATCTTGTTTAGATATGAAAAGGAATAAAACCAGCACTATTTCCAAAACATCATGCATTTCTATGCCATCTTAATGATGATTTAAAAATATAGATAGAAGCCTCATTGCTCTTCATCATATAATGAGACCAACTCACACTTTCTCTTCAACATTGAGAAACCTGGCCCTCCCACAATCAAGTAAAATACATTTACTTATGATAACATGTTTTCATAAGTTTTCCAAAAAATAATTGAACTTTTTATACCATATTTTTTATTTTAACTATTGTTGATTATGGAAAGCCCTTGTCTATGATTGTTAATTATCTGCATGCCTGAGAAACACTGAATGCTATAGACCAGTGGTTCTCAACCTGTGGGTCCTTTACATTCTTTGTTATGTTTATTACTAGGTATTTTATTTTTTTGTTTTTGTTGCAACCATGAAGGGAATTATTTTATTAAGCTTGTTTTCTGATGTTTCATTGTTAGCATATAGGAAGACAATGAATTTTTGTATATTAATTTCGTATCCTGCGACCTTACTATATTGGTTTATTGTATCTAGTAGTCTTTTTGTGGAGTCTTTGGGGTTTTCGATGTACAGGATCATATCATCTGCAAAAAGTGAAACCTTTATTTCTTCTTTCCTAATATGAATGCCTTTTATTTCTTTCTCTTGTCTAAATACTCTGGCTAGAACTTCCAGCACTACATTGAATAAGAGCAGAGAGAGTGGACAACTTTGTCTTGTTCCTGATTTTAGGGGTAAAATCCTCAGTTTTATGCCATTTAATATGATGTTAGCTGATGGTTTATCATGGATGGCCTTTATTATGTTGAGATATTTTCTTTCTATACCCATTTTGTTGAGTGTTTTAAATATAAAATAATGTTGTATTTTATCAAATGCCTTTTCTGCATCTATTGATAAGATCATATGGTTATTGTTCTTTGTTTCGCTGATATAGTGTATTGCGTTATTTGTTTTACGTATGTTGAACCATCCTTCTGATTCTGGGATGAATCCCACTTGATCATGATGAATTATTTTTTTGATGTGTTGTATTCGATTTGCTAGTGTTTTGTTTAGTATTTTAACATCTGTATTCATTAGAGATATTGGTCTGTAATTTTCTTTTTTTGTGTGTTTTCCTTGCCAGGTTTTGGTATGAGGGCTATGTTGGCCTCATAAAATGTGTTTGGGATTATTGCTTCTTCATTTTTTGGAAGACTTTGAGTAGAATAGGAACCAAGTCTTCTTTGAATGTTTGATAGAATTCACTAGTATAGCCGTGTGGCCTTGGACATTTATTTTTGAGGAGGTTTTTAATAGTTGTTTCTATTTCCTCCTTGCTTATGGGTCTGTTTAGGCTTCCTGCTTCTTCATGACTCAGTCTAGGAAGATTGTATTGTTCTAGGAATTTATCCATTTCTTCTATATTGTTATATTTGGTGGCATATAGTTTTTCATAGTATTCTACAATAATTCTTTGTATATCTATGATATCTGTAGTGATTTCTCCTCTTTCATTTTGAATTTTGTTTATATGAGTTCTTTCTCTTTTTTCTTTGGTGAGTCTTGTCAAGGGTTTGTCAATTTTGTTGATCTTTTGAAAGAACAAGCTCCTTGTTTTATTAATTTTTTCTTTAGTTTTTCTGTTCTCTATTTTGTTTTTTTCTGCTCTTATTTTTATTTATTTTTTTCTTATTCTGGTTTTGGGTTATCTTTGTTCTTTAAGATCTTTTTCTAGTTCCTTAAGATGTGAAGTTAAGTGGTTTACTTGGGCTCTTTTTTGTTTTTTCATATAGGCCTGTAGTGAGATGAACTTCCCTCTTATTACTGCTCTTGCTGCATCCCAGAGATTCTGATATGTTGTATTATTATTTTCATTTGCCTGTATGTATCTTTTGATCTCTGTGCTTATTTCTTCTTTGATCCACTCATTTTTGGAAGTATGTTGTTTAATTTCCACATTTTTGTGGGTTTTTTAACCTCTTTATTGCAGTTGAATTCTAGTTTCAAGGCTTTATGATCAGAAAATATGCTTGGTATAATTTCAATCTTTCTGAATTTGTTGATGTTATTTTTGTGGCCCAACATATGGTCAATTCCTTAGAATGTTCCATGTACACTAGAGAAAAATGTATACTCTGGCACTTTGGGATGAAATATCCATATCCAATTGTTTTAATGCTTCATTTAAGGTCAATATTTCTTTATTGATTTTCTGTTTGGATGAATAATCTTGAGCCATCAGCGGTGTATTGAAGTCTCCAAGTATGATTGTATTTTTGTCAGTTTTTGTTTTTAGGTCAGTTAGTAGCTTTCTTATATATTTTGGTGCTCCTTGGTTTGGTGCATATAATTTAAGAAGTGTTAAGTCTTTTTGATTCAATGTCCCCTTTATTATTATAAAATTACTGTTTTTGTTCTGATTACCTTTGCTGTCTTGTAGTCAGCATTGTTAATATGAGTATTGCTACACCTGCTTCTTTTTTGGATGTTATTTGCTTGGAGTATTGTTTTCCAACCTTTCACTTTGAATTTGTTTTTATCCTTGTAGGTTAGATGTGTTTCTTGTAGGTAGCATACAGTTGGATTTTCTTTTTTAATCCATTCTGTTACTCTTGTTTTTTATTGGTGAGTTCAATCCATTTATGTTTACTATAATTATTGAAATTTGAGGGTTTCCTATTGCCATTTTACATATTGCTTTCTGATAGTTTTGCATCTTGTTTGGTTCTTCTCTTTTATTTTTCTATCATTTGTTTTTGTTTGGTTGTAATCTATACTTCTTTTCTCTGTTACTTCTTTTTTCAAGCCATGTACTTCTGTGTCATTTTCTTCAGGGATGGTTATTATTAACTAATGAAAAGCATACATATCATGTTAATTGTAGTACATTATCTCATGAGTGCTTCTGCACTCCATCCTCCTTTGCTTATGTTAATCTTTGTCCTCTCCCCTTTTTTATTTCTTTGTCATAGATTAATCTTGTTTTTATTGTGATCTTGATGGAACTTTTACTTTTAGTTTAGTTTTGTTTTGTTCTTCGTGTCTGGTCTAAAAACCCCCTTTGGTATTCCTGATGTAGGGGTTTTCTGGTGATCAATTCCCTCATCTTTTTGGTATCTGTGAATGTTTTTATTTCTCCTTTGTATTTGAAGTATAGCTTTGATGGGTATAGTATTCTTGGCTGAAAGATCCTCTCTTTCAGAACTTTAAATATTGGGGTCCACTCTCTTCTAGCTTGTAAAGTTTCTGCTGAGAAGTCTGTTGATAATCTAATGGGCCTTCCTTTATATGTTGTATTCTTCTTTTCCCTGTCTGCCTTGAGAATTTTTTCTTTGTCATTGGTTTTTGCTAATTTCATTGTGATGTGCCTTGGAGTAGGTTAGTTAAGGTTAAGATACCTCGGTATTCTGTTTGCTTCTTGAATTCAAGGCTTTAGTTCTTTCCACAGTCTTGGTAAAAGGTCTCATCTATTATTTGTTTGAATATGTTCTCCATTCCATTTTCTCTCTCTTCTTCTTTTGATATACCCATTATTCTTATGTTGTTATTTCTGATGGAGTCAGACAATTCCTGTAGGGCTATCTCATTTTTTTAAATTTGTGAGTCTCTCTCCTCTTCTCTCTGTAGTACCTCTAGTTGCCTGTCTTCTATGTCACTAATTCTCTCCTCTATCTGGTTTGTTCTATTGGCTATGCTTATTACCTCATTTTACAGTTCATGAATTGAATTTTTCATTTTTGTTTGATTTTTTCATAGTTTCAATTTCCTTGGGGAAGTATTCTTTCTCTTCATTGAATTGTTTTTTGAGCTTCCTAAATTGCCTTTCTGTGCTTTCTTGTTTAATCCTGACTATTTTAGGACTTCAATTTTAAATTATCTGTCATTTAATGCCAAGGTTTCTAAGCTTTAAAATATTTTCTATAGATATTTCCTCATTTATCTGAGCTACATCACTGTCTTTTGTATCCATGATATTCAACTTCTTTTTCTTTAATGACATTTGAGCATGGTATTGTTGATAACACTAGTAAGAGTTGATAAAAAAATTTTGAGAAAATGCTATGAAAAACTGAAAATTCTATTGTGCTAAGTGGAACAAAAATATGTAGAACGGAGGGGCTGGGTTGCTGGGGGGAGTGATAGAGAGGCAAAAAACGAGTCAAGAACCCACAAAATGCCACAAAGAAAAAATTTGGATCAAGAATAAAATAATTTGTTTGTAAATGATGGTTGAATGAGAGAAATAGTATAAGAGAAAAGAAAAAAAAGAAAAAATGAGAAAAGAAAAAATACAGTGAATAATGAAAATTGTATTGTATTAAGTGGCACAAAATCTATAGAATGGATAGCCAGAGTTGGGGTAAATGCTAAAGAGATAAAAAGCAAAGTAAAAAGCACACAAAATGCCACAAAGAAAAAATTTGAATCCAGAATAACATAATTTGTTTGTGGTGAGATTCGAATGAGAGAAAGAGTGAAAGAGAAAGAAGGAAACAAAAAGAGAGAGAAAATAAATTGAGTTAAGTTTTTGGAATGTAACACTCATGGAAAAAAAAGAATGGAAAATGTAACCCCTATGGGTAATAACATTTAAAATGAAAAGAAAAGAATAAAATGGAAAGAGGATAAAATGACCAAGGTGGAAGGAAAAAAAAAAGATAAAAAATATAAGAAAAAAATGGAAAAATTATAAAGACTGTGGATTTTTCCTGGTTTTGAAAAGTTATCTTCTTCCTTTTTCTTTCTTCTCTTTTTTTTGGCTAGTGGCACTGTACCCCAGGTTCTGCCTCTGTAGCACTCTTAGGCAAAGTTTTACTGTTGTGTTGCTATGGTGATGACATAAACTAGGCCTCAGTCCCTTTGGTAGGTGGGACTTGTTAGTGTTTGCAGGCTTTGAAAATGGGAGAGTTGTTTTCCTGGAGCTTCTTCTCAAATCTCTCCTTCTTTAACAAGCAGCCTGGGGACCCAGCTGTGAAGTTGCCCCAGCCACTGCCTGGAGAGCAAGAGGCTTTAAGAGCCAGATCTCCCCTCTATCCCCACTCAATGCAGGGTTCTGGGTAAGGCTTTGCCAGCCAGAGCCACCAGCATAATTAGGCAGGACTCGGAGTCAATTGCCTTTCAGGTGTCTTTGTATGAGCCTCTGGGCATGTCTAGTATGCTTCAGCACTTCACAGGTCTGCTCTGCAGAGGCTGTCTGCAAGCTGCCTATGCACCCTTCACCCCACCACTTTGACAGTTCTCTTCCCCAGGAGTGTGTTTTGTTAGCCTGTATGGCTGGTGGAGGTGCTGTACCCAGGGAGGTCCAGGTATAGGGAAGCCAGCTTTCATGCACTTCTTGCATACTGTTGTTTGGGAAGCCAGGATTATTCAGAAACTCTGGTCACAGCCCACACAGAGGATCACTACTGAAAGTCTCTGACTCAGCCCCTCCGTCCAGGAACACAGGCATCCATGCCCGAAGTGCCAGGTGGATCTACTAGCACAGTGGCCCCCAACCTCTGGGGCTGCAGACTGGTACCAGTCTGTGGGCCATTTGGTAACGGTCCACAGAGAAAGAATAAATAACTTACATTATTTCCATTTTATATATATTTAAGTCTGAATGATGTTTTATTTTTTTAAAATGACCAGATTCTGTATGTTATATCTGTCTAAGACTCACTCTTGATGCTTGTCTCGGTCATGTGATACATTTATCCATAACACCCTAAAGGCCGGTCCATAAAAATATTTTCTGACATTAAACCAGTCCGTGGCCCAAAAAAGGTTGGGGACCACTGCACTAGCACATTGCCTGAGCTTGCTGACCGGGATACCAGGAGTAAACAAAGCAACCGCTCGCTCACCTCTGCTGGGGTCTTCCACTGGCTCCCATGGGCTGAGCTGTGGGCACATTCTCTCCTTGGCTTGAACATCTCTTCCCTAGCCCAGCTTTTTCCATGCCCCCATCCCTCGCTTTCTCTCAGTTCCAAGTGAAAGTAGCCCTTACTCAGGTCAGTGAGTAAAGCAGAATACTCCATTCTCCATCTTATTTCCTTCAGAATGGATTATATATTCAGCCACCTTTTTGCCCAATTTACCTTTATTTGATATATGTGTATTTCAGATGCTCCTGAGATTGCTTTTCTGTCTCTAGTTGTTGAGTTTGTTGAAGTTTCAGGACAAGGTATCGGTATCGAGAGCACTCCTCATGGCGCCATTTCTCTGACGTCACTCCAAGGCCAAGTTTTTTTTAATGCATATGCATCTTTCTCCAGTTGAACTGATACTTTTTGATTTTTATATATTTTGCTGCAATCACTTCCCAGCAATAGGAACAACATCTGAGCCTCATGGAGAACATGGCTTTATCTTTTTAATATGTCACCCTTGCTTGAAATAAATAAACTAAATTTGCCCTATACCAATTACTTAATTATCCTTTTGTCATTTATCTACCTCACATGTTCTCTCCATGAAACTGATTGACATTGTGTGTGATTTTAGTGCTGATTAATTCTCTCTTCTAGGACCACAGAATTCACCAAAAAAATTACTTTTCTTGTTTTATGTTCCTCATTCCTTTCCAGAATCACTGTAATTGAAAGAAGTTACCAAGTAAGACATGGCAGTTTTTCTCTCATTCATTCATTCACCATGTATTCCTAAAAAATTTACTAAGGATCATTGTATCGTATGAGTATGAAAAAGTGTCTTATCTATTATGGCATCTGTCCCTTATAATGAAAGGATTGAAGACACAAACACATGCACATAAACATACATATACATGTGAGTACAAAAATATACATTGCAATTACTGCATTAGTGGAAAAAACTTGGTGTAATCTTTAAGACAGGGATTGTTGATCTACCTCTATCCTATCTTAGTTCTAGCTCTTTATCATGACAGCTATTCCAGGAGAGGAACGATCATCTAAAGCACCATGGGAAAGGTAATATTTGACCTTTATTATAAACCACAGGAAGGTTTTCATTAGTTAAGAAATGAGGAGCATTCCAGACAGAAGGAAGAGATGGAATGCATTAGGAGCAATGAGCAGTACAGAGGTAGAAATCATGATACAGATTAGTAGCCAGTAAAGCTTGGAAATTTGAATAAAGCCAGCCTTTGAAGAACTTGTTGCATGTAAACATTGAATAAATATTTGGTAAATAAATTAGCAAGTGACATAAAAATGGTGTTTTAAGCTACACATTTCTCTTCTATTTATTAGCAAATACTATTGAATTTCTTCTCATAATAAAGTCAAAGGTGATTTTAATAAATGTTAACTTCATTCATATAGAGATAGTTGCTAGAGAATTGATAAAATTACTTGGATAATCAAACCCTTCCAAAATGATATTTTATATTGTAAAAAGTGGATGGTAGATTGAAATTTCCAGTTTAAATGTCTACACTAGACACATTCACAAAATACATATTGAATATTTTTAAATTTAATTTGGACAATTTAGTAGTAACAGTTATTCTCCTTTATTAAGTTACTATGATATAAATGAAATTTTTAGTTCTTAAAACAGTCTTTCAATTTAGGTAGCATTAGCCTTGTTTTAGATATTAGAAAACTAAGTTTAGGAGGGTGAAGTAAATAGCCTAATGTCACACAGCTAGTAATGGTGCAGCATGTTTCAAAGTAGAGTCTTTCTGGCTGAAAGCTTATGCTCTTTTGACCATGCCATTTAATTCCCTTTAATTGGCTTGCACAAGTTATCTTTGCCTCATCTCTGGCTTAGACTGAAGCTTATACACCATTAAAGAAAGAAATATTAGGTACATTTGCATATTTGTAATGATAGTATTGACTGAGTTATTTAACACAAATTTTATGGTAGCAAAGTTAGATCAATAACACTTATTTCTTTCATTTAACAAGTAGTAATATTTGCTTTGTTAGGGAGAAGAAAATCTAAAGAAAGGTAGATAATTTAATTTACAACTATCTTGTATTTAAAACAACTCAAATAAGTGATTGATATTAGAGTTATCTTCTGCCATGTTATTAATCATATGCTTCCTGATTTGTTGGGTGAAGTCCTAAACTGAACATCCTTGCTTTTGTTTTTTGATGCTTTTTAAAATTTCCTTGCTTTTTTTTATTTCTAAGAGGATTGAGTTCTGTATACTTAGTCATGCCCTACTCAACTGCCTTCCTGAAAGTATCCTTGGCTGTGACTGAATGTATTTTGCATAGTTTTAACAAAAGTAACACAAAGGAATAATGACTTCACTTTCAAGATGGCTCTGCTCACAAACCTGTCTGATTTCTTGATTGTTCCAAACAGTCTTGTGCAATGTATGCTTACCAATCAAGTACAACTCTTAGTTCAAGGAACAGAGAATAGATAAACTATTTATGAAAGTACTTAATTATTATTATCTTCAGATATATTGTTAAAATTGATTATTTCAATATCTATATTTTATTCTAAAAAATACAAAGAATATGGTTAGTAGGAAAATACATTAAAATACATCACATATGACAATTTTGCATATAAAATTAGATGGATTTCAAAGATTATTATAAATATTTATATTTATGTTTATTTGTGGAATGAAGGATCAGGTAATTAGTATTTACTTTTGTGTACATTTATGTACTTTTAAACTTAAAAAATATCTGCATTGTTTTTTGTAAACATAAAACATAATTTTCAAATTATAGGAAGAGAAAAAATTTTTGCTGTAGTTGAATGTTTCCCAAATAACACCATTCAAATGTGTTTACATATACAGTATATATATACAGACATATATATATATACACACATGTGTATGTGTTACAAAATATGTATTTAGAGAGAAGATAGAAAAAATCACACCAGATTATTTACTGATGTATCCTTCAGTAGAGAGTTAGAAGTGTAGAGCAGGAGAGGTGGGAAGAAGAAAGAAGAGTGAGAAAAAGCAAAATATAATTGTCTATTATAAGAATAGCACATATGATGTATACTTAGTTAAACTTATATATAATTCACAAACAGATTTGTGAAAGGATGTTCACTAGAGTGTTGAGTATTTTAAAAAATATTTATTTATTGATTTTACAGAAAGAAGAAGCCAGAAAAGTGGAAACTGATCTGTTTCTATATGTGCCCTGACCAGGGATGGAACTGACAACCTTTGCATATCGGGCTGATGCTCTAACCATGTGAGTTATCTAGCCAGGGCTAAAGTACTGAACCTCAGGAGCCTAAAGTGGTAGGTATTTTCATAATTTAAGCTTTTTATTAACCTTTGATTTAATTGTATATGTTAAAGAGTTAAGGGAGTAAAATTAGCTAAATTAATAATATTCTACAAAATTTAAAACAAGTAGAAGGTTCTATTCTATCTAGTTTAAATGCACCACTACTAGCAAAACAGCTATGTAACACTAAAGAATGTTTCAACTTTATAACTCTTTTTATTTCATAGCAAAAAAAAAGATAAGCAAACGTAACACTTTGTTATCTCTAGGGCATGGGGCTGTATAGTGTTTCAAAGACATTAACTTTGAAACTAGATATGCACATGAAAATATAATTGGGTATTTTTCTGTCTTGTTCTAGCTTTAGCCTATTATAGTGCTTCATCCTATCATACAGATGTCATTGCTAGTAATTCTGATTACTAATATTTCAATTCATATTCTTCCTTTAAAATTTTGCTCTATGATCATCCCATTGGCAATGGTACATTTTTAAATAAGCCATCTCTTTCAGTTGCACAATATTTAAAGGGTTAAAATAATGGTTTCTGTATTTGGGAGATAGAATTATTACTATAACATCAGATTAGATCCATGCTATATTTTAATGCCAAAACTATCACAACTAGCACTAGAGACAAAACACTATGGTATAAAAATAATTGAAAGTAATTATCTAACTCAAAGGAGGTCGCAGGATTGATGCTGTGCCATTTGCCTTAAAATCTGATGCCTTTGAAATGATCAGTTTACTAAGCTGCTTTAGCCCCACAGTGACCAGAGCTCGACCCTTGGGGAGAAAAATGTTTTCAATTATTCAGAGATTCACTAAGAGGCCCTGTGGAGCAGAGGACAATTAAGAAATAGATAAACCTAAGGCACAGAATAAAGAACACTAGCACCAATGATAAAAATGACAAGGTGTTCATAATGCCAAGCAGTAAGAGTCTCTCTATTTTATTCAAACTTGGATACCTATTCTCTTTAAATGTAATCTGTCAATTCCTGTTTACAGACACAGTCAGCAACTACTGCTGCTAAGTATTCACTACTGTTATTAATTTCTTGATGCCAGAGATGTCTAAACTGAATTCTCTAATGCAGTGAAATCTTATGAATAATCCAAGCAGTGGTGAATTCACATAGCTATTTTGTTTATGTGTGCTGAAATTGTGATGTAATAATATTATATTTTGGAAACAGAAAACAGCCACTCAAATATTACTATCTTGCAGAAGAGTTACTTTCCAATTATGTATATTATTTTCAATCTTTCTCTAATCATTATAACCATTGCTACTTTTACAGTTTATGCTGTCATTATTTTGAATTTCTATGGAGTTCTGTTTCAGTTAGTATTTTGGGGGGACCGAATAAATAAACAGGGTATTTTTGCAATCTGGACAGAGGTGCTGGGCCCAAACCCCACTTCATTTGCCTAGTTAATAAAGAGCTACACCTGATTGTCATTTGTCTCACCCACATTCTCCGGAGGAGGCTGGAAGCTAGTTTCTTATTAGTATAAAGTAGATTTGGATGGTATGGTGGGGATTGTCTTTGAGTTGCCTTGGAAACTTAATTGAATTGCTGATGGACCACATTTTTTCTATGAATAAAAGTGGATGTGCTTCTGGGAGCATGGACGTTATGGCTAAGGAACAGTAGAGACTGTTTGCGGTGGCATCCTCCTGAACCCATCTCTCTCTCTCTCTACACACATAAATATATATCTTTAAGTCTCCTATCATTTATTTCAATTTTATACCTTTTCCCGCTTGAGGACCCTGTAATAGACTCGTCGCTAGACTGCGACAAGTATTGGTTTGCATTCTGAACATGGTCAAAAGAATGGAATCATAAAGAAAGGAACTTAAGGAGACAAAGTAGCAGCTGAGAACAGTAGCAGAGAAAGCTGGCACTCGTACTTGACCATAGCTCCTTATTTAAATATTTTTAGAACTCTTGATCTACATGAATGGGGCCATTTTCTGGCTCATGAAAGCCTTAGAAGATATTTTTTGCTAATGTAACAGCAAAATATGTGATCGACATTCACACATCCATTCTGAGCACTTTCTTTCTTTATTTTGCATTGTATTTCTCCAACCAATGCTGAAAAGCTAGTGTCAGTGAGCTGATTTAGTAAAATAAAATAGAAGTACTATAATAAAGATTCATTAAGACATACAAGCACAAATTTAAGTGATAACTTTAGAGATATCTAACTCTAAAGGAGCTTCTAGAAACAGTGGAAGAATTCATGTGTATTTGTGTGTGTATAACTATTTTCGCCATGTTTACCCATTAGTTTCAAAAGCAAATCAAATGTCTACTGTTAGATGGTTACTTGTGTTCTTATTTTGATCAAGAGTGGCTTCTGACAAGATGTCAGTATCAATAACCACAACTGTCATGAGCCAGTAATTGCTTTTGATATGGCTTTCAGATTTTATTAAAATGTTTTCTTTGAGCACTGATAAATATTGCTAATTTTCTTTTCTTACTTTCCTCCATTTCTTTTCTACAACCAGCACACCTTTCAAATCCCCACACTTATTTATGTTTTTGATAATTTTCTAGTGAAAATTTAATTAGTCTTGTTTAATTTTGCCTGATATAACATCAGTTAGAGTGTGTACATACTCCATGGATCCAATTTTTAAGAAAGTTCTCATTTGGAATAAAATATCATAATAAGACTATTGCTAATAAAATAACATAATAAGAATATTAATCATCTTCTAAAGTTATATTTCTTAAATAACTTTATAAAAAGATAATACACTATACTTTGTTTTTCTTTTGACAATTAAAGAAAATGCATTACATAATAACAATATGATGTTTTAAAAATACAAAGTAAGGGGGAAATGTCTACTTTGGAAACTACATTTTTAAGAATGTAACGGGAATACTACTTCTTAAATTAAAATTAAGTGTTAACAATGGATTTTTAATAACCTTGTATCCTATATGTCTTTTCACCACGGTGACTAGAAAAAGATTTATCCTGGATTTTATCAGGTCATTTGACAGGAAGCTCAAAGACTGTCTTCCCCGAAGCATATTTGATACTGACTTTGTAAAGGTGAAATGCAGTAAAATAGAAACTTTTAATTATAGCTCTATAAAATAAGCAGTAGAAAAAGTGATTGTTAAATAAGTTTTACTTTTATATGATGTCAGATTTATTTTTATGTTATGATCAGCTTTTGAATTCTTAATTATTTTCTACAGTATTATTTTAAATGTTTAATATTTTATATTTGTGATACATACCCATGCTGTTTTTATAAAGCTAAATAAAATTAGTAATGCAGATTACCTTTTTTTTTTACACTAAAGATAAAGAGCCTGACCAGGCAGTGGTGTGGTGGATAGAGTATCAGCCTGCGATGCTTAGGACCCAGGTTCAAAACCGCAATGTCGCTGGCTTGAGTACGGGCCCACCAGCTTAAGCATGACGTTGTCTGCTTGAGTGTGAGATCATAGATACAATTCCATGGTCGCTGGGCTGAGCCCAAAGGTCTCTGGTTTGAAGCCCAAGGTCACTGGCTTGAGCAAGGGTTCAACATTTGGGTTGGAGCCTCTCCACCCCCGTCAAGGCACATACGAGAAAGCAATCAATGAACAACTAAGATGCCGCAGCTATGAGTTGATGCTTCTCATCTTTCTCCCTTCCTGTCTGTCTGTTTGTCTCTGTCACTCTCTTGCAAAAAAAAAAAAAAACCAAACAAACAAACAAAAAAAACAAGAATAAAGAAACATTTTGAACTGATAATGTAGAGTTAAATTAATAGTCCAGGAATGTTAACATTATTTAGATGAGCTAGTCAATATAATTCACTTGCATGTGTATAAAACAATTAATCTATATGTTTGGTTTTTTTTTCCGTTTTTTTATGAACTTAGAAAAAATTGATAAATCCTTAGGAACATACAAGTCATCAAGACTGAATCATGATATAATAGAAAATCCTAACAGGACAATAATGAGAAAGGAGATTGAATTAGTAATAAATTTAAAAAAAAATTCCAAAAAGGAGAACTCCAGGACTAGATGACTTCACAGTTGAGTTTAACACAAACATTTATTTATTTACCAATTTATTTTTGATTTTTTAAGGTGACACTGATTAACATAATTATTTAGGTTTCAGATGTCAAACTCTATAACACATGTTTATCCCCCCAAGTCAAGTTTTCCTCCATCACAATTTATCAATACTGTACCCTCCTTTACCTCCCACCACTTGGCCATCTATCTCCACATTATTGTTCCTATCTATGAGTTTTTTTGTTTTGTTATTCTTTGCTTTATTCCTCCACCTCCTACACCCAACCCTGCTCCCCAACCCCCAATGCAACAGCTTAAGCTTACTCTGTATGTATTAACCTTTTGTAGTTCCATATAAGTTTTTGGAATATTTGTTCTAGTTCTGTGAAATACATCATTGGTATACTGATAGGAATTGTATTGAATCTATAGATTGCTTTGGATAATGATGTCAAATCTTCTAATCCATGAACATGGTATATGTTTTCACTTTGTATTTTTCAACTTCTTTCTTTAATGTCTTATAATTTCCTGAATACAGGTCTTTTATGTCCTTGGTTAAATTTACTTCTATGTATTTTATTCTTTTTTTAAACAATTGTAAATTATATTGTTTTTTAAATTTTCTTTTCTGATAGATCATTATTATTGTATAAATGTTACTTATTTTTAGATATTTATTTTGTATCCTGCTATTTTACTGAATTCATTTATCAGTTAAAGTTGTTTTTGGTGGAACCTTTAGAGTTCTCTCTATACAATATTATGTTGCAAATAATGCCAGTTTTACCTTTTTTTTTTTTTTTAATTTGAATGCCTTTTATTTCTTCTCTTGTCTAAATGCTGTGACTAGGACTTCCAGTACTGAATAAGAACAGTGATAGCAAAAATCTCTTTTTCTCTCTTAATCTTAAGGGAAAAGCTTGTAATTTTGGCCATTGAGTATTAGGTTGGCTATAATTTTTTCATATATGGTCTTTATTATTATGAGGTATGTTTTCTCTACTTTTATGTTGTTAAGAGTTTTTTACTTAAATGGATGCTGAACTTTTTTTTTTTTTTTTTTTGCATTTTTCTGAGGCTGGAAATGGGGAGAGATAGTCAGACAGACTCCCGCATGCGCCCGATCGGGATCCACCCGGCACGCCCACCAGGGGCGATGCTCTGCCCACCAGGGGGCAATGCTCTGCCCCTCTGGGGCATCATTCTGTTGCGACCAGAGCCACTCTAGTGCCTGGGGCAGAGGCCAAGGAGCCATCCCCAGCGCCCGGGCCATCTTTGCTCCAATGGAGCCTCGGCTGCGGGAGGGGAAGAGAGAGACAGAGAGGAAGGAGGGGGGGGGTGGAGAAGCAGATGGGCGCTTCTCCTGTGTGCCCTGGCCGGGAATTGAACCAGGGACCCCTGCACGCCAGGCCGATGCTCTACCACTGAGCCAACCGGCCAGGGCCTGGATGCTGAACTTTTATTAAATGTTTTACTGCATCTATTGATATAATCATGTGAATTTTATTTTATTTATCTGGTAAAATACATTTATTGATTTGCAAATATTGTATCATCCATGCATCCCTGGATTAAATCTCACTTGATTATGGTATATGACCTTAATAATGTGTTACTGAATCTGGTTTCCTAATATTTTGCTGAAGATTTTACTATGTTCATCAGGGAGATTGGACTATAATTTTTTGTCTTTATAGTGATTTTATCTGGTTTTGAATTGAAATAATGCTAGACTTATAAACAGGAGTCTTATTTCTTCTTGAATTTTTTTGTAATGGATTGAGAAAGATAGGTGCTAATTCATTTTTGAATGTTTGGTAAAATGTAGTTGAAGTTATCTCTTTTGGATTTTTATTAGTTTGGAGTTTTTTTTATTATTATACTTCTACTTCAATTTAACTGGCTGTAAACTGTTCATTCAGATTCTCTGATTCTTCTTGATTCAGTTTTGGAACATTGTATGTTTTTAAAAATTTATCCATTTTATTCAGGTTGTCCAATATGTTGGCATCTAATTATTCATAATATTTTCCTACAATGGTTTGTTTTTCTTTCAGGTCTATTGTTACTTTTTCTTCTTTCATTTCTATTTTATTTATTTGGCTTTCTCTTTTTTAGTTGATGATTCTGGTTAAAGGTGTGTTAACCTAATTTATCTTTTCAAAGAACCAACTCCTGTTTTCATTGATTTTATATATTGTATTCTACCTTCTATTTTATTTATTTCTGCTCCCACCTTTAGTATTTCCTTCCTGCTACTCACTTTGGACATTGTTGTTATTTTACAAATTCTCTTACATGTAAGTTTAGATTGTGCATTTGAGATTTTTTTTTGTTCTTGAAGTAGGTATATAATGATATAAATATCCCTTTTAGGACTACTTTTACTGTATCCTAAAACTTTTGGGTTGTTATGTTCTTATTTTTACTTGTTTTAAGGTATCTTTTGATTTGTTCCTTGATCTCTTTGTTAACCCATTTATTGTTCAGTAATGTGTAATTTAGCCTCCATATCTTTGTGTGCTTTTAAATTTTTTTTTGTGATTGATTTTCAATTTCACATCATTATTGTCAGAGAGATGCTTCTTATGATTTTAATCTTCTTAAATTTATTGAAATTTGTTTTGTGTCCTAACATGTGGTCTATTCTAGAAAATGTTTCATGTGAACTTGAAAAAAAATGGATATTCTGCTGTACTCGGGAGAAACGTTCTGAAGATATCAATTAAACCCAACTAATCTAAAGTGACATTTAAGGCCTACCTTTTCCTTTTGATTTTCTGTCTGGAAGATCTATTCATTGAAGCCAATGGGGTGCTTAAATCCCCTACTGTGACTGAATAGCTGTTAATCTCTTTCTTTATGTCAATCAAAATTTGCTTTACATATTTAGACATAGCTACATTGGGATTTACAAATGTTTATAAGGGTTATATCTTGTTGTTAGGTTGCTCCCTTTTTCATTATGTAGTTTTCTTTTTTTATCTCTTACTATAGGCTTTATTTTAAAGTCTATTTTGCCAAATGTAAGTATTGATAGGCAACCTTTTAAAAAACTTTATTTTTATGAAATATGTTTTTTTATTCCTTTACTTTTAGGCTGTGTGCATCTTTCATTCTGATGTAGGTCTCTTGTAGACAGCATATATGTGGGTCTTGACTCATTACCCATTCAGTTACCCTATGTCTTTCTATGTCTTTTGATTGGAGCAATCAAACTCCTTTTGCTTATTCTTGTCTGGGAAGCTATTTCTCTTTCAATTTTAAATGATAGTCTTGCTGGGTAAAGTAGTCTTGGTTGTAGTCCCTTGCTTTTCCTCACTTTGACTATTTCATTCCATTCCCTTGTGGCCTGAAATGTTTTTATTGAGAAATCATCTGATAGTATTAAGGGAGCTCCCTTAGAAATAACTAACTGCTTTTTTCTTGCTGCTATTAAATTTTTCTCTTTGTTTTTAACCTTTACTGTTTTATTCTTTCATTTTTTAATTTTATTTTTATTTTTTATTAATTTTAATGAGGTGACATTAATCAGGGTACATAGATTCAGCAAAAACATCTCCAGGTTATTTTGACATTTGATTATATTGTATACCCATCACCCAAAGTCATAGAGTCTTCCATCACCTTCTATCTGGTTTTCTTTGTGCCCCTCCTGCCCTTCCCACCCCCCCACCTCCAGTAATCACCACACTCTTGTCCATGTCCCTGAGTCTCATTTTTATGTCCCACCTATGTATGGAATCATATAGTTCTTAATTTTTTCTGATTTACTTATTTCACTCAGTATAATGTTATCAAGGTCCATCCATGTTGTTGTAAATGATTTTATGTCATCATTTCTTTTTATTTTTTTTTATTTTTTTTTTAATTTTTATTTTATTTATTCATTTTAGAGAGGAGAGAGAGGGAGAGAGAGAGAGAGAGAGACAAGGGGGAGGAGCAGGAAGCATCAACTCCCATATGTGCCTTGACCAGGCAAGCCCAGGGTTTCAAACAGGCGACCTCAGCATTTCCAGGTCGATGCTTTATCCACTGCGCCACCACAGGTCAGGCTATGTCATCATTTCTTATGATTGAGTGGTATTTTATAGTATATATGTACCACATCTTCTTTATCCAGTCATCTATTGATGGGCTTTTGGGTTGTTTCCATGTCTTAGCCACTATGAACAATGCTGCAATGAACATGGGGCTGCATGTGTCTTTAAGTACCAGTGTTTTTGAGTTATGGGAGTATATTCCCAGTAGAGGGATTGCTGGGTCATACGGTAGTTCTATTTTTAATTTTTTGAAGAACCACCATAATTTCTTCCATAGTGGTTGTACTACTTTACATTTCCCCTAACAGTGGATGAGGGTTCCTTTTTCTCCACAGCCTCTCCAACATTTGTTAATAAAAACCTTTACTGTTTTAATTATGATGTGTCTTGGTGTGTGCCAATTTGGATCTATCTTATTTGGGATTCTCTGTGCTTTTTGGACTTGTGTGTCTTTTTCATTCATTTAAATTCTCAATTATTATTTCTTTAAATAAGTTTTCAATGCCTTTCTTTCTTACTTCTCCTTCCGATATCCCTATGATATAGATGTTGTTATGTTTTATGTTCTCCTAATGGTCCCTTAAACTATCTTTATTTTTAAAAAAATTTTTCTTTTTGCTTCTTTAGGTGTTTTTTTCTTCCTTGTCCTACACATCATTGATTTGACCCTCTTCTTCATCCAACCTACTATTTGTTCTTTCCAGTGTATTCTTGATGTCTGATATTGTAATCCTTATTTCTAACTGATTCTTTTTTTTAGGATTTTTATGTCTCTTTTTTATGTTTGCTGTCACTTTGTTGAAGTTTTCACTTTTTTATTGGCATTTGTATAACAATTACTTTGAACTATATAATTGTTAAATTGCTTATCATTATTTTAGCAACCACTTTTTCTGAAGATTTCTCATATTCTATCATTTGGAGCCTATTTTTCTCCACAGTTTTGACTGCCTTTTTGTGTTTGTTTCTATGTATTGTATATATCTGCTATGATTTCCAGTTTTCATTGGGTGACCTTACATAGTAAGTATTCTGTTGGGTCCAGTGTTGGGTACAGATTCTTTGATCACTTGAGCTAACTGTTCCAAGAATGACCCTTGTATGCATTATCAGGGACCTCTTATTGTAATTGAGTCTTGATTGCAATTGGCTTATTGTTTGTCCACTCAACCTTTAGGCTGACTGCTTATAAGGCTTCACCTTGACCAATGGGTGGGAGCTATTGTGTAGGTGCTGACCATAAGAAGCAGAATTTACCTTAGCTGTGTTTTGTGCCTGACAAGCTCTCCCTTTGGATATGCTGCTTGTGAAGCTAATTGGATCTTTCTGTGATGTTGTTTGAAGTTGGCTATGGGTATATTGATTATGAGCCTCAGGAGGGAATCTGGTGCAGGCCAATGTAAGACACTGCCTGTGACTGGCTCTCAGCAATCTGTTTGGAGCTATAAGCAATCAGATTGTGCCTACCTTTACTGGGAAAAGGTGCATGCAGAAGGACCAAGCTGAACCCCAAGGCCAGCTTTTACCAGCACCAGGCCCAGGGACAGGTCAGACAAAGATCCAAGGAACCCTGAGATCCACCTCCACGTACCTTTTTCTGCTGGCTGTTTGTTACGCTCAGATACAGAAAGAACCTTTGCTAGAGTTAAGAATATGGGATTCTGCATTTCCTCTGTGGGGGATATACCTATTAGGCTTCAAAAGAAGTGGTGAATATGCCCCCCAACCCAGAGCCACAAGTATTTGTTTATCTAGAATTTTTCCTCTTACCTCAGCTTGGTGAAGCCTCTAGTAATTGGTCACTCAGGACCTTCACAGCCCAGAGATATGGCCTTCCAACAGCCAAGTCAGATTTCACTGTGTTTCCTGCAACAGGTAAGCACCATCAGATTCTCAGGATTGTGGGGAGAACAGCTACCACCTCAAAGCCAGACAACCAAGTTACTGTAATCCCTTGAATTTGTCTAGACTTCTACTGCCTGGCCAAGGCTGCTGACTGCTAAGCAGGGCCTAATCTCTGTATGGTGGGGTAAGAGACATGCCTGAGTGTGGGTTTGAGGACCATAATGGTGATATTCAAGATAGGAACTCTGGTTAACAGCATAAACTGCAGAAGCAGTCCAATTCCTATGCTTTTCTGGGCTGCTTGCCTCAACTTCAACTCTCACATCTTTTGGGGCTGCCTAACCCAGCTCCAGTTTCCATGCCTTTCTAGGGCAGTCATGCTTTGAGCAACCACACCTTTCCACACTGCCTCAGTAACTGACATCACCTTACTGAAATAATGCTGACCCCATGCCACTATTTTCCTTAAGTATTACACTGTATCTACCATGCTGGCATTGTTAAATTGGGGACTAGAGGACAGCATGGAATAAGGACCATGTCACTGTAGGACTGAGGAATAAGAAATAAAGAAATAAAGCATTGTGGCATGTCTCATATTCTTCTGGCTTCTTTAAAAAATGACATTGGAGTTTTGATAGAAATTGCATTAAATTTGTAGATTGCTTTGGGTAATATGGCCATATTAACTATATTTATTCTTCCTATCCATGAACAAGAAATATTTTTCCATTTCATTGTGTCTTTTTCAATTTTCCTTAATAATGTTTTATAGTTTTCAGTATGTAGGTCCTTTACATTCTTTGTTATATTTATTCCTGGGTATTTTATTTTATTTTTTTTTGTTGCAACTGTAAAGGAGATTATTATTATTTTTTTAGTTCTTTTTCTGAGGTTTCATTGTTGGCAAATAAAAAAGAAATAGACTTTTGTAAATTAATTTTGTATCCTGTGACCATACTGTATTGGTTTATTGTTTCTCATAGCCTTTCTGTGGAGTTTTTTGGGTTTTCTATATATAGGATTATATCATCTGCAAAAAGTGAAACCTTTACTTCTTCTTCCCAATATAAATGCTTTTTATTTCTTTCTCTTGTCTGATTGCTCTGGCTAGAACTTCCAGCCCTATATTAAATAAGAGTGGAGAGATGGGCAACCTTCTCTCGTTACTGATTTTAGAGGAAAAGTTTTCATTTTTTTTTTTTTTTTTTTTACCATTTAATATGATGTTAGCTAATGGTTTCTCTTAAATGGCTTTTATTATGTTAAGGTATTTTCCTTCTATATTCATTTTGTTAAGTGTTTAAACATAAAAGGATGTTGTATTTTATTGAATGTCTTTCCTGCATCTATTGATAGGATCATATGGTTTTGTTCTTTATTTTGTTGATATGGTGTATTAATATTAATCATTTTATGTATATTGAAACATCCTTGTGTTTTTTGGATGTATCCCACTTGATAACGATGAATTGTTTTTTTGATGTGTTGTTGTATTTGATTTGCTAGTATTTTGTTTAGAATTTTTGCATTTGTATTTATTAGAGATATTGGTTTGTAGTTTTTTTTTTTGTGTGTTGTCCTTACCAGGTTTTAGTATGAGGGTTACGTTGGCCTCATAAAATGTGTTTGGCAGTATTGCTTCTTCTTCAATTATTTGAAAGACTTTGATAAGGATAGAAAGCAAATCTTTGAATGTTTGGTAGAATTCACTAATATAGCCATCTAGCCCCAAACTTTTATTTTTTGGGGAGGTTTTTGATAGTTGTTTCTATTTCCTCCCTGCTTATCAGTCTATTTAGGCTTTCTACTTCTTTGTGATTCAGTCTAGGAAAATTGTATTGTTCTAGGAGCTTATCCATTTCTTCTAGATTGTTGAATTTGGTGGCATATAATTTTTCATAGTATTCTGCAATAATCCTTTTTATATCTATAATATCTGTGGTAATTTCTCCTCTTTCATTTGAATTTTGTTTATACAAATGTTTTCTCTTTTTTCCTTAGTGAGTCTTATCAGAGTTTTGTCAATTTTATTGACCTTTTTAAAGAACCAGCTCTTTGTTGTATTATCTTTTCTATAGTTTTTCTGTTTTCTATTTCATTTATTTCTGCTCTAATTATTATTATTTCCTTTTTTCTATTGGTGTGAGTTGCCTTTGTTCTTCTTTTTCTAGTTCCTTAAGATGAGATGTTAGGTTGTTTACTTGGCCTCTCTCTTGCTTTTTCATATAAACATGCAATCATATGAACTACCCTCTATTACTGCTTTTGCTGTATCTCAAAGATTCTGATATGTCATGTTGTCATTTTTATTTGTCTGTATATGTCTGTTGATATCTTCTTTTATTTCTACTTTGGCGGAATCATTTTTTAGAAGTATGTTGTTTAATTTCCACATGTTTGTGGGTTTGTTTACTTCTTTTTTTACAGTTGGGTATAATTTCAATCTTTCTGAATTTGTTGATGTTATTTTTGTGGCCAGAATATGGTCTTTTCTTGAGAATGTCTCATGTATAGTGGAGAAAAATGTATACTCTGATATTTTGTGATGAAATGTTTTGTAAATATTATGTCTTTTTTTGTTTTTGTGTTTCATTTAAGGCTGATAATTCTTTATTGATTTTTTGTTTGGATGAATGATCTAAAGCCATCAATGGTGTATTGAGGTCTCCAAGTATGATTATTTTTTTTTGGTTTGTACTTTTAGATCAGTTAGTACAGTGGTACAGTTAGTACCTTTCTAATGCCATGACCCCGCAATACAGTTCCTCATGTTGCAGTGACCCCAAACCAAAAAATAATTTTGGTGGTTACTTCATAACTGTAATTTTCCTACAGTTATGATTTGGAATGTAAATACCTGATATGCATTATGTATTTTCCGATGGCTTTAGGCGACCCCGCTGGGGTCGCGACCCACAGGTTGAGAACCGCTGAGTTAGTAGGTGTCTTATATATTTTGGAGCTCCCTGGTTTGGTACATATATATTAAGAAGTGTTATGTCTTTTTGATCAATGTCCTCTTTATCATTATGAAATGTTGATCTTTGTCTCTGGTTACCTTTGTTGTCTTGTCGTCAGCACTGTCAGATATGAGTATGGCTCACCTGCTTTTCTTTGAATATTATATGCTTGGATAATTGTTTTTCAACCTTTCACTTTGACTCTATTTTTATCGTTATAGGTTAGATGTGTCTCTTGAAAGCAAAACCCAACCCATACTGTTGGGTTTTGCTTCATGATCCAATCTGCTACTTTGTGCCTCTTTATTGGTGATTTCAATCTATTTATATTTAGTGTAATTATTGACACTTGAGGATTTCCTATTGTCATTTTATATTCTGCTTTCTGATAACTTTGTGTCTTGTTTGGTTCTTCTTTTTTGTTTTTGTTTGGAGCTAGTATAACTTTCATTAGTAGGTTATTATCTTTGTGTGATTCTTATTCTCTTTTATATTCAATAAATAAGCCTTTGAAATTATATTTATGAAGAATCTTAATGGTGAAAAAGTAGTTATAATATAATGTTGAAACTTTTAAAAAATGAATTGGATAGTTAGATCAGGTAAAATTAAAGTATATAAGAAAAAGGAGACAAAGAATAAATTTACCACAGCGCTAAAACAAGTTGGTCTATTCAATGAGGTTTTGGGTGTTTCTTTTTTCTGAGTCTTTAAATTTTTATCCCTTTGCAACACTTTAAAATGAACACTACCAATCATGAAAATAAACTCCACAACACAAATAGATACTTTATACCAGGTTTGTAGTAACTAGCTACCATTAAGAACAAGGATATTTCTAAATTCAGTCTAAAGATTAAAGTTTTTCTGAATCTAATCCCGATAGCACAATTTCTTAAAATGCTATGTGTAAAACAATGAATACAACATATGAAAAAAAACCTCTGTAAATTGATATCTTAACTTGTAAATAATTTCTTAGGATAATAATTTGTTAACAGATTGGAGGAGATCTTCTAAGAGTCTTGAAAATGATGATATTTAGAAAAGGAATTATCCCAACTTATTAAACACTCTTCAGAAAGAACTGATCTGATTCTGGATAACCAGCTTCAGGTTTTAGACAGAAAGATCTATTTTGAGGAGCCTCTAGCTTTTTGTTCCTCCATAAAGTATCTTGTATTTCCTATTTTTTATCCTGAGATGGCTTATTCATCAGAAAGATGTGACACCAAGTATTTTTGTTGAGTATATGTTAAACTTCAGAGATACATAGAAAAAAAATGACCTAGTACTTTTCCTAAAGGTGCTTTTAATATCAGAGAGACTATAGATGTATAGTTATAATATATAACACAGTATGATGAATGCAATATTGGATGCAGGTGTAATATAAGGACAGTAAAAAAAAGTGATTAAATGTGTTGGAGGATATTGCAAGGTACTTTTTTTTAGAAGAAATGACTTTTAAATTGAATTTTAAAAGAAAATTGGAAGTTTTTCCAAGGGTGAGTGTTGTAACTGGCATTCTCTGCCAACAAAACTGATGTTTATAGACATGTTTAATATGCAGGACTTTCAAACCTGAAAGAAAGAGAATTCTTCTAGACAAGGTCATGCTATACAAATGCCTACTGGTAATTAAAGAGTAATGAGAAATACCAAGTTATACAAGGTTGCCTGAGTTCCCAATTGTTAATCTAAAAAAATGTTTAGAAATATAGATCAGATCCAAATTCAAAAAATAATTTGGTTTTCTGTATTTCTAAAAGTATCACTTGAGCAGTAGGACATAAGTAATATTTTCTTTATTTACTTGATAAGGCAACATGGAGAATTTAATATCATAGGTAATATCAAGGGCCACTAAAGGACATATGAGTTTATAATATTGTATTTAAGAATATTCAAATTAATTAAAAATAAAAGTATAATTTTACCAGGAGTATTTATTATTTTATACTTTTAAAATAATTATAGATTTAAGACATAAAGAAACACATTGAAAAAATTCAAACAGGGCTATTTTACGTCAACATTATTTTTCACTTTTTAAAACTGCTGTAGATTTTATTTTGTTTTTCTTTGTTTTAATAAGGGTGAGAAACTAATTGGGACTCTTATACTGTTTATAACAACATTTTCTTGGATTGCTCAACTCTGAAAATTTTATTTCTATCATGTTTCAATTTGTCAACATCATGAAACTGTATATTTTCAAATACCATATATAAAAACATACCAATTTTATATAATATTCATGTATCAGTTCCACTCTATGCAAATATGCTTTAAATATTTTCAAAAATTAATATGGACTACTGAATTGAATTTTTTTTATTTTCCCTCACTTTTCTTCCTGAATAAACATTAAAAAAACAGAGAATATCAAATATAATATTACATCAGATTTTGTAGCAGTCTGTCCTTTACCAAAACCTGGTAGAATTTCCACTAATTAAAGTACAGATAGGTTCACAGCTAACCCTGTAGGTCCTAAGAGGCGGGTAATAAGACTGCAGTTTATGGCTGAAGATGTAGATATCTTGTGTCCTAGGACCAAACTACTAATTATGCAGGAGCAGGACAAAATGAAAAAATGGCTGTATGGCAGAAGGTCTCAGCAACTAAAGTATAAAGTTGGAATGATCTTCCAAATTTGAAATCTTGTTTTGGAATTTTAGGTCAAAGGCTCAAAATCCTTTCAAGGAAAACTTGAAGGTTCTTGTGCCTGAAGGAATTTCTGCTCATTCTGTCCTGGAAGTAGAAGTGAATGAAAAGGCTAAATCTTATGGGTAAATAGGACAGAGCCAAAGGAGAATTAGATGCTAATTCTTGTGACAAAAATTCTGCTCTTTTCCAAGAAGATCAGGAAATTTACAAGTTTTAGATGAGTCTGTTTTCCCTTAAGTCCTTTGCTTCTCTTCCTGACAGAGTGTAACCCGAAGCTTCGTTGACAGCTCCCGAAGGGCTAGGCCAGTTCTTATACACATGAGGAAAGCTCCAAGAAAGTTGTCCACCTAAGTTTAGTGTTCTCTCTCTTGAACTTTTCCTCTCAACATTAATTCAGTTAGCAAAAATTTTTACATGTTCAGCTTGGTCTAAATTCTGTGAACAAAGGAAAAAAGATACCTAAAACTTTACCTACTTTCAAATTATTAATATTTAGTAGAATTTAAACATAATTCAGAGCTTTAAAATAATCAAAATCAACAGAATAAAGAGAATACATGAAAAAACAGAAAATAGATGAAACAAAAAAGAAAAGTTGTAAGTGCATATTTATGAAAATTTAGAATATAAAAACAACTTTGTTAACACAATAGTTGTGGATATAGCAGCCAAGAAAAACATTGCTAGATTTGACTACATACACAATTAATACTAAAAAAAATTAATACAATATATAATTTATAAAAAAATACTAGAAGTACACATGAATTTCAAGGAGTTAAGGTCTTTACTACATATAAGATTATTAAAGTCCCAAATGAAAATGCCAATTTTGAGTTAAAAAAGAAGATGAGAAAGAACATGTACAAGTCATATTCACAGGCAAAGTAAAAACTATACATAAAAAATCAACATTTCTAATAGGCAAAGAAATAGATGATGAAAAAATTAAACTATATGATGTCATTATTTAACTACCCCATTAGCAAAAAAAAAAAAAGACAAAAACCAAGACAAAAAGTTCATAAAATGTAAGGGTAAATGGAGAAATAAATCTCCTGGGCAGCAATTTGTCAATGGCTATCAAATGTCTAAATAATGTTCTTACTTTTTGAGGTAGTAACCCACTAACAGAATCTACACTGAAGAAATAATTACAAATTAGGTAAATGTTATTTGTACTACAATAATAATTATCCTCTTAAACTTAATAAAATTAAGAAACTTTCTCTTGTCTGATAGCAGTTTTTTAATTAACTATAATACATAAGCCCAATTTAGTTTTATTCAGTTATTAAGATTATATTTTAAAGGCTTATGCAATGAGATGATAAAATACTTAGAATATAAGATTTTGTACAAAAGTAAGATGCTCAGTTTAAAGTATTGTAGTCAAGATCCAAATTGGTAAAAATATATATGCTTATTTATAAATAAAAGGTTGTGAAAAAAACACATGGCACTATTAACTGTGGTTATACCCTAAATGTGGAACTATAGGTGATATTGTTATTATATTTTATACATATTTCAAGTTAAAAAACTTAATGTGTGGTATTTATTCATTTGTTAATTTTTTATTTAGTATATTTTAGTAACTTTTATTTTTATGAGTTTTGAATTTACAGAGAAATTGCAAACATAACATAGAAAGTTCAAATATGTCCTATACAGTTTCCCCTATTATCAGAGGATTACATTAGTATACTACATTTAATACAATTAATGACCTAATAGTGATCTGTTATTTTATCTGGAATTTATAATTTATTCAGATAGTTTTTACCTCTTGTCTTTCTGTTTCAGGTTACTGCATTAGCTTTAGCATTCATTTCTCTTTAAGCTCTTCTTAACTGTGACAGTTTCTAAGATATTCCTTGCTTTCAATGACCTTGACAATTTTTAGGAGTACTGGGCAGCTATGTTTTTCTTATTTTCTTTTATAATTAGAGGTTATAAGTTAAGGGAGAAAAGCCATAGATTTATAGTGCCATTTTTATCAATTCATATGGACGTGATTTATATCTGTTGTTGCTGACTTGTCACCTGGGTGAGCTAGTATTTGCTGGGTGATTCCATTATAAAATTATTTCCCATACCCTCACGTTTCCATACTGTATTCTGTGAAAAAAAAGTCTCTCAGTACAGCCCAACCTAATGGAGTGAGGAATTATATTCCACATTCGTGAGCTCAGAGTATGTACATGAGGCATTTGGAACTCTTCTGCATGGAAAATCTCTCTCTTAATGTATTACATTTTAATCTCAAATTAAATAAAATACAATGTTAATTCAATATTGAAGTAATATAACATCAAATAATTTTCTGTAAAATTTCCTTAATATTTTATTTTGATCTTTAATCTTTTGTAAAGTACAATCTCAAGTACATATATTTGTTAGAATTTTTTTTGAGAAGAATAAAAATATATACGGTGTAATATTTTCAAAATCTTTAAATACTAAAAAAAAACATTTAGGAAAGAAATAATTTTTTCATTTTTATTTATTCTAGAATTGTCCTTAGAAGGATGACAACAAAGTTTTGCGATCAAAATAAATTTTAGATTTTACTTTTTTTTTTGTATTTTTCTGAAGTTGGAAACAGGGAGGCAGTCAGACAGACTCCCGCATGCGCCTGACCGGGATCCACCCAGTATGCCCACCAGGGGGCGATGCTCTGCCCATCTGGGGCGTCGCTCTGTCGCAACCAGAGCCATTCTAGAGCCTGAGGCAGAGGCCATGGAGCCATCCCCAGCACCTGGGCCAACTTTGCTCTAATGAAGCCTTGGCTGCGGGAGGGGAAGAGAAAGACAGAGAGGAAGGAGAAGGGGAGGGGTGGAGAAGCAGATGGGCGCTTCTCCTGTGTGCCCTGCCAGGAATCGAACCCGGGACTCCTGCACGCCAGGCGGTTCTAGATTTTAAAAAGAATTTGTACACAGTAATTAAAGAAAAGTTATATGTAATAAAATGGATATTTAAGAGCTAATTTTGATATTCTATATGAGATTTGACAGAGTTGACAAAGATGATAGGTAGAAGAATAAAGAATAAATTTGTTCTGAAAAATATTGCAGTTCTGTGTATATTTTATTATAATTGCTCATAGTTTAATAAATATGCATATATACATGTATATATCAAATATAGAGTTTCTGTAATACAGTATGCTAATGTTAAAAAATTCACTTAGATCAAACTCTATTTGTATTCATAATTTCAGTGACCTCATTGGAAATATTTAGCACACTTTGACATTCTGTAAAAAATATACTTTTTAAAGACAATAAAAGCTTTTATCTAAAATATATTCATGTATATTCAATATACTCATTTGGACATTTATTCTTACCAGTATTTGAAACATTTAATAGTATTTCTTAAATTTATTCAAGATAATATTTTTTTATAAATCAGATTTAATCAAAGAAATATTTTTATCAATGTTTAAGAATATTTTAATGTATTTTCTGAAGAACTGCCATATATTGATCACTGGTATTCTTTCCTTTATTGTTTTAAAGATTTTATTTTCTCCTATTTTCTTTATTTTTTATTTTTTAAACTGAATTTATTTGGGTGATATTGATTAGTAAAATTATATAGGTTTCAGGTGTACAATTTTATAATACATCATCTGTATATTATATGACATGTTCACCACCCAATGACACATCTCCTTCCATCACCATTTATACCATCTTTACCCTCTTCTACCTCCCTTTATCTTCTTTTCTCTCCTGTAATCTCCTTGCTGTATCTGTGGCTATGAGGTTTCTTTTTCTTAGTTCCTTTATCTTTTCATACAGCCCCCCAATTATCCTCCTGTCTGACAGATTTCAGTCTGTTCTCTGTATCTATGAATTTGTTTCTATTTTTTTGTGTTTATTTTGCTCATTAGATTTCACATATAAGTAAAATCATATGATACTTAACTTTTTTTGATTGGCTTATTTCACTTAGCATAATACTCTCCAAGTCCATCTATGCTGTCATAAATGGTAAGATTTCCTTCTTTTTATGGCTAAGTAGTATTCTATTGTATAAATATATGTATTACAGTTTTTTTATCCACTCACCTGCTGATAGACACTTGGGCTGCTTTCAAATCTAGGCTATTGTAAATAATGCTGCAGTGATTTTAGGGTTACATATATTTTTTTGAATTAATGTTTCAGGTTTCTTTAGATATTTCTAGAAGTGGAATTTCTGGGTCATAAGACAGTTGCATACTGTTTTTCACAGTGGCTACTTCCCATGAACAGTGCATAGGCGTTACCTTTTCTCCATATTCTAACCAATATTTTCTTTGATTAAATGAGAAAAAAGAATTGGTTGCTAGATTTGATTCATTTTAAAATTACTGAAATCTTATGGGCTTCTCTTTATTTAAAGTTCATTTAGTAGACAAAACATTCTACTAGGAAAGACAGACAACAAGGAATTTTTATCTGTATTTATATTATCATCTATCTATAATCACCTATGTATGTAAATAGTCTATATTTACATCCTACAACATATTATTTTAGGTTAATATGAGTGTAAAAATGGTAAAACTAGAATGATACGAGAATACTATTTTAATAGAATATCATTCGCTTAAACTACTTTTTCAAAACTTGGTGTCAGTATAATCTTTGTTAATACATTCATAATTAACATCTCTGAACATTTATTTTGATTCAGCCACTGTCCTATATAATGGGTATGTCATTATGAATAATACAAACAAATCCCTGATCACAAGTATCTTAAAGTTCATTTAAAAATATTAATTAAAGATATTATTGAGAGGCTAACATGAAGCAAATATTACATACATAGAGAAAATATAATAAATGACTATATATCCCTATAAGAAGGTTTAAAAAATAGATTCAAAAATACTTTGACTGGTCAGAGAGAAAATATTTCCCCAATTTGTAAGAAGGGTATTTGACACAACAGTTATCTAATAGTTACTTAGGAATCTATCAATGAAAACATTTTGCTATTGAACTGTACCCTAACTGTATTTCATATGGAGAAGCTTCTTATCTATTTGTTCAGGTTTGCAACAGACTAAGGTTAAAATGACAACAACAACAAATAATAATCTAAATTCCCAAAGATACTTCTAATCATTCTAAAATTAATTAAAACTAAAACACACTGAACTTTTTAAAATTTTACTTTCAATTTACATACCTATTTTTTTCCTTACCTTTTTATTTCTTTTGGTTCTCTATCAGAAAATTGGGTTTTTAAGTTCTATTTTTAATTTTTAAAAAGCAGAAAGTTCTCAAAATACTTGTAAGGAAATTATCACAAGTGTACTAGAAGATGGTTAATTTCAAATGATTGAGATTTGTTCCTATGTGAATTTAGAAAAATCCCAACTATGATTAACTCAGAATATATAAACAGACTCTGTCCCTAAACTACCTCAAAAGAAATCCCAGTGGGGGGTCAATCCTACACTACACCTACACTACACCTGTGGATATAGAGTCCTGAACACAGGGGATTCTGCATTTCCCCAGGCCTTGACTACCATATTCTTTATTCCAACTAACATTTCTTTACTATAACCACAGTGTACTTTCCCACAGAAATGATGATTAAATAGTCCTTGGGAGAATTTCTATGTAAAATTTTAAGAAATTAAATGTACTAAATTAAATATTATACAGGGGTGGACAAAAGTAGGTTTATAAAATACAGTTAACACAATACAATAATTATACAATAATATATGGTATAATAATTAATAAATAATAAGAGAATAAACTTTTGTGTATTCACACACCTTTGTATATAAAAATTCTAGCATATATTTTACCTTCAACAATTTTAACTTTTTTCTTATTTTGTTTTAATGTTATTTATTGCATTCTTTATTTAGGACATATTTTTATACTTCAAACATTTGATTTAGAGTGATACTTAAATTTAATGTTTTAATGTAGGTTTTTTGTTTTGTTTTGTTTTGTTTTTACATAGACAGAGAGTGAGTCAGAGAGAGGAATAGACAGGGACAGACAGACAGGAACGGAGAGATGAGAAGCATCAATCATTAATTTTTTTGTTGCTTGTTGCGACACCTTACTTCATTGATTGCTTTCTCATATGTGCCTTGACCATGGGATTTCAGCAGACCAAGTGACCCCTTGCTGGAGCCAGCGACCTTGGGTCCAAGCTGGTGAGCTTTGCTCAAACCAGATGAGCCCACGCTCAAGCTGGCGACCTCGAGGTCTCGAACCTGGGTTTTTTGCATCCCAGTCCGACGCTCTATCCACTGTGTCACTGCCTGGTCAGGCTGAGTGCAGTTTTTAGAGAGCCAAAATTACTATTCTCAACACACACAAAACCACAAATTTGTTTAAGATAGTAATTATAGATATTTCCATACAGAAGTATGCATACTGCATAAGAACATACTCATTGTATAAATTTTGAAATTAATGTTTTGTATCTGAAAGGCATGCAGTGCTGAGGCCAGTGGAGATCAAAGTCTTCTGGGAAGTTTTCTTTTGCTATTCTAAAATTCATACATTCAAAAGCTGTATCTGAAGTGGATCAAGAAGAGAGAGTACATATGACATCTCCCTGTTGATCTTAAGCACTGAAGTGACACTCCTCAAGAATCAAGATACCTAACCTTTTATGTGTGTCCAAATATTTTGTCCATATTTTTTGCCTTTTTTTTTTTTTACAGAGACAGAGAGAGAGGAATAAATATAGGGATAGACAGACAGGAACGGAGAGAGATGAGAAGAAACTATCATTAGTTTTTTGTTGCAACACCTGAGTTATTCATTGATTGCTTTCTCATATGTGCCTTGACCATGGCCTTCAGCAGACCAAGTAACCCGTTGCTCGAGCCAGCGACCTTGGGTCCAAGCTGGTGAGCTTTGCTGAAACCAGATGAGCCCGCGCTCAAGCTGGCGACCTCAGGGTCTTGAACCTGGATCCTTCCACATCCCAGTCCGTCGCTTTATCCACTGCGCCACTGCCTGGTCAGGCTTTTTTAATTTTCTTTTTATGTGAAACTTTCTTTCTAATCTTTGCAACTTTTATTCTAATATTTAAGTTTTATACTTTGATTTACTTATATATTGCAGTATGAATACCATTGTTGCAATATTTATTATATTCATAATTGTACTATAATATTATTGTTTATATTTATTATGTCATGCATTAGGTCACTATGGCTTATTTATTACTTGTTGCAAATTTGTATCCTTAAGCAACTTCAATCTTACCTGTCCACTACCCATCCTTTTATTCTGCTTTTTACATGTCTGACTTTTCTGGATTCCACACATTGGTGATATTCTACAGTATTTATATTTCTCTGTTTTATCTCACTTACCACAGGCGCTCAAGATCCCATGATGTTATAGCAAATGACAGCACATCTTCCTTTTTTCCTGTTTGAACTTTTATATGTTTATATGTTTAACTTTTTAAGAAGCTGCCAAACTGTTTTCCAAAGAGGATATGCCATTTCCCATTCCTACCACGAGGTAAAGATTATTATAGTTTTTTGCATTCTTGGTAACCACTTTCTGGAATTATCAAAACTTATATTATAGCCATTTAGTGTGTCATTATAATTTTAATTGGTCTTATTCATATGTCTAATGATTTGAGCCTCTTTTCATGTGTATATTAGTTATTTGTATATACTTTTTAATAAAATATATTTTAAAAATTTATTCACACTTCTTTTTAAAGTAATTTTTACTTTGCAGTTATAGTTGACATACAATATTATATTAGTTTCAAGTGTACAACCTAATGATTAAACATTATATAACTTTATAGTGATTACCCTGATAAATCTAGTACCCATAGTTATTACAATATCATTGACTATATTCCCTATGCTGAATTTACATCCTATGACAATTTTGTAACTATTAATTTGTACTTCTTAATTCTAATCCTATTTCCTTTATTCATTCTCCCTAACCCCCCTTCCATCTGGCAAACAATCAAAATGTTTTCTGTATCTATGAGTCTGTGTCTGTTCTGTTTGTTTATTTTGTTTTTCAGATTCTACATATAAATGGAATGATATGGCATTTGTCTTTCTTTGTCTGGCTTACTTTACTCAGCACAATACCATTTGGGTCTATCTATATTGTGGCATACGGCAAGATTTTATTCTTTTTCATGGATGCATCATATTCCATTGTATATATGCATCATTTCTTTATCAGTGGATCTATTCATGGACAGTAAGTTTGCTACCATATATTGGTTATTGGATGTAATGCTGCAATTTCTGGGAAGCTGGTTTTCAATTATAAATGATAGCTTTGCTGGGTAGGATAATCTTGGTTGTAGGTTCTTGTTTTTTAATACTCTGAATATTTTGTGACAATTCCTTATGGCTTTCAAAGTTTCTGGTGAAACATTAACTGACAGTCCTATGGGAGATCCCTTGTAGGTAGCTAACCGCTTTTCTTTTGCTGCTTTTATGAGTCTTTTGTCTTTAATCATTGGTATTTAATTATGCTGTGTCTTTTTATGGACCTTTTTAGAATTCATTTTGTTTGGGACTCTCTGACATTCCTGGACTCGTATGTCAAATTCTTTCATTAGGTTAGAGAAGTTTTCCATCATTATTTTTCCACATAAGTTTTCAATTCCTTGTTCTCTCTCTTCTCCTTTAGGCAGGCACATGGTGCAAAAGTTGGTATGCTTAAAGTTGTTCCAGGGACTCCTTATACTATTTTTATATTTTTGAATTCTTTTTTTTTTTTTTTTTTTGCTGTTTTCATTATGTATTTTCTGGTTCCTATTTTCCAAATATCTGATTTGACCCGTTGCTTCATCTACTCCACTATGATTCCCTCCAATGTATTCTTCATTCCAGATAGTGTATTCTTGATTTCTAACTGGTTCTTTTTTATGTTTTCTAGTTTAATTTTTATATTCCTTATAACTTTGTTAAAGTTATCACTAAGTTTATTTACTCATTTTCTAAGTTCATTGAGCATCATTAGAATCAGTGTTTTTAGCTCTCTATCTAATCTAATGTTACTTGTCTCCATTTTGTTTGTTTGTTTGTTTGTTTCTTTTTTTTTTTTTTTTGATTTATCTGTTCTTCCATTTTGGACATGTTTCTTTGTCTCTTCATTTGGCAGCCTCCCTGTGATTGTATCTATGTATTAGGAAGAGTTGCTATGTCTCCTGGGTTTGAAAATGTGACCTTATGTACTGTTTCATGGGCTCCTATGACACAGCCTTCCTGATCACCCAATCTACACATTCCAGATAGGCCTACCTTATGTAGGTTCCAATCTGTTCTGGTTGAGTCTTGCTTGCTGTTGCCACCTCAATGGCTGATTGGCTGTGAGAACTGGCTTCAACCACCATGGAAGATCAGCTGTGCAGGGGCTTACTTCATAATTATTTATTTCTGCTGGGCTCTAGTGCTTGCTAGGTTTGTCCCTTGAGTATATCCCTTGTGAAGGAGATTGGTTGGTGATTTGGCATGGTGTAAAGTTGTTCACCAGTACATTGGCTCAGGAGCCTCCTGGGAATTGTAGGTCAAGCTTAGTCACCACCTGTACCCTGCCAAGAAGCACCTGGAATGAAACTACAAAGCAATTTCAGATGTCTTCTACTTGTGATGAGCTTGGAGTTGCTTGGGAGAGGCCAAGCTGTGAACCAAGGGAGGTTGTTGCTAATGCCAGGCCTTGGACCATGGAAAAATAAGATGGGTTATTTTGAGGCCAAATATTGTTTGCTTGAGGGATTTTAGAAAGGACCAAAGCATGAGACAAGACAGGCCCTCTGTATGAAAAAGCCACTGATAATGGCTTTGGTGGGCCTTCAAGTTGGTTGGGTGAGCTCTTGGGAAATCACCAAGAAGGGGCCAACAGTTTTACCAGGTTGATGGAGACTCAAAAATAGAGTCAGCTTGCTGGCTTTGAAAGGGGAGGCCCTAGAAAAGGAACAATGACCTCTGCTAGCACTCCTATTTTGGAGAAAGCTACCCTTCCAACTCATGCCCCTATGCCAAGCTATTCAATTTCTCCTATATGTTCTGGTGACTTTTGGACTGTTGCCCCAACACTGTAGCTTAGAGCAAGTGAGTCGAGTAAGCTCATGTGCACACCCTCTGAGATGATCACCTGATTTCCAGAAGCTTTTTGTCTGACTAACCACAATTCCCTCTTCTGGTTTTTACATCCAGAAGTTATAGAGACTTCTCTTCCTGACACTGGAACATTGGGCTGGGGAGTCTGGGCTGGGGCTGAGTCTTCTGGCTCCTCACGAGGACCCTCCACAGCTGAAATTTCTTCCCTGATTTTTAGTCACCACAGGTGAGTATGGGACCAGCCTGTTCAGTGTCTGCATCTCTTCTTCTAGTTTCAATGTGGCTTTATTTTATATCCTTAGTTGTAGAACTTCTGTTCAGCTTGATTTAGGCAGTTCTGAATTATAGTTGTTCTATAGTTTAGTTGTAATTTTGATGAGGGTTTGGGAGGGTACTAGTACTATGTTTACCTATGCTGCCATCTTGATTGGAACCCTAAGCTTCTTACCTTGATCATTTTGATTAAGTTAAAGGAGTTAGTCCATCAATGGAAAAAAAATGTTTTACCAGAAAACATTTGTCTTTACCTTAAGGAAGTAGTTTACTGTTGAATATATATTTTCTTCATAAATATTTTCTTTTGTTTCTCTGAAGATTAATTTAGCATTGAGGCCCTGCATTCTGTCTTCTGACAGGAGGAACTGGCCTCTTGTTTAGTAAAACCTTCTAAGAACTAAATCATCTTCATTAAAACTGGCCTCGACTACTGCTTGAGATAATCAGTTTTACAGAATGATGAGGTAAGTGGCATATCAGGTCTGAAAAACACTGGTTCTCCATGTTGCACAGCTTCAATCCAGAGGGTTTGTGACCCAGTCTCTAATTATACAACCAGAGGAGTGGAAATCCCTTGACTAAGAATGCTGAAGTGGCTAATAAACCAATGGCCTCACTTATCTGCCTTATTATATAAAAACACATGTATGGTGATCATAGCCCCTAATTACTGTCAAGAGAGAACCTGGTGTTTCTCCAGCCATAGATTTTATAAAATACTGTACATAGTGTAAATATCAGAGCACTTCTTCCAATACATGACATCCAGCTTTGCTAGAGCTCATTTTACTATGTCAGAGTAAAATTAGAAGCAGGGAAACTCTGCACCTGCTACTTCTCCAGCTTTAAATGTTTTTCCCAGTTAATGCTGTTCGGAAACTGGTGTATGTACTACCTGGTGTGTGTCATTCAGCCTGATATACTCAGAAGAATCACAAACACACAAACTTTGTTCTTATTCTCATTGTTGAATTAGAGTCTAGGAAATATAATAAGCAATGAGATGTTATATATGCCTGTATGTTCATTCCATTGTATATCAAAACTGCACATTGCAGGGTTATTTCTAATACTTGTTTTTCACACCTTTAAATGTTTTTTCTATGAGATTTCCAACATTCTTGACTGAGAAAGGAGGGCTTATGTTTCAGTCTATTCTTTCAGGCATTTTTATTGCAGCAGGAAAAAGAAATGTTTATCCAATGTTATATGGCTGTTTGTCTCTAGTGATTAAGTAATAAATTTCCAAAGAAGTTATAAACACTTATCATTAAGTGATTGGAAACTTTATAAAATAATGGAGTGAGTAGTACTTAGGGTATGGAAGGAAAATGTAGACATGCATTTCATTCTGGATTCTTTTTACTTACTTATGAATAACTGAAGTGCTAGGTACAACATATCTAATGAACATTGCTAATGATAGACAATTGGATCATTATTTCACACAGACATGGTAAGGTCTTGCAGGACCACCAATGTATATACTCTCCCTTCCTAGAACAACACTCATTCTTTTCTCTCTGGGCTAAACTGGTTCTTACTCTCTTTAAGGGTGAAGCCTGAAGAGAATCAATAAGTCTTTTGAAGATAATGTACCAGGTGACTTTCTTGCCAATTTTTGATATAAGGAAAGATTAATTACTTCAGGGTATGGAGGGGTTGTTTCTGCTGGCAAAATAGGTACAAGGAGATTTATGGAGTTCAAAGATTTTAGCATCATCTGTGTCTGTGCACAAATATCCCTAACTAAAAGCCTCAAGTCTTTACTCATTCCTAGCCAGTGTTGTTTGCATATGACACCTGGCAGGATGGTGTATTGGACTGGTGATATAAGCTTTAAATTTTAAATAAGATTTTGATCTGATCATCAGACAGACAGGAAAAATTGATACAAATGGCCAGGACAATTTCTTCCCCAAATTTGAGTAATACTTGACAAATCTGGCTCAGTGCCATTGTTCTCATCATCAAAGAACACTATTGGTTGTAATATTTTTTAAGTGAGAGAGATAAAGGGAGAAACAGAGAAAGAGAGAGGGGGGGAAGAAGGAAATGGAAGTATCAGCTCACTCTGCCACTTAGTTGTTCTATTTAGTTGTGTAGTCATTGATTGTTGTTCATATATGCCTTGACTGGGGATTGGTGCACCAGTACGATGCTTTATTCAGCGAGCTATAGGACCAGGAATAATTTTTGACACCTCATATTGAAGAAAGTTGGTATTAGTTTAACTTCAATTGTAACAATTATTGGTATTACTTTATACAATGCTTTTAAAATTGAAAAGTGGGTTCACCTATATCATCTTACCTAATCCTCATAAATGTTTAATATTCAATAGCATAAATATTGGTATTTCATTTTTATAAATGAGGAAATTTTGGCTTAAGGTTAAATATATTCTCTATCCAAGTTTGCATGGCAAATCTCTAGTTCCAAGCCTTTCTTTTTCACATTATTTTATAGTTGCTTAATTGTTTTTAAATCAGGATGAAATAATGCTTCCATATTGTGAGAAAGATACAGTCATGTGTATATGAGAGTGCTGCTTCAATAACTAGAGTGATTATTCCAAATAAATTGTTGCAGAGAATGTAAGTGTACATTCTTTGGAATATGTAAGTGATTGATAGAGAAATTATGCAGTTTGTTGCTGTAGCATTATTACAGCGTTGCAGCCCAAAATAAATTACACAAGACATCAATGATTCAGCTGTTTCTTGAGTTATATACCTATTTTTGTAGTTCAGGCTCTTTTATTATTTTAGTTGAACTTATTGGGTGACACTGGTTAACAAAATTATACAGGCTTTTAGTGCACAATTCTACAACACATATTTTGTACACTGTATTATGTTCACCCCCTAGGTTAAACACTTTTAAAAGATGCATATACATTTTTATATATTATGTACCTGTGATTTTTTGTCTTGAATAACATTCTAATTTGTGTTCTGAGCATTAACAGATTTGATGCACCATGACATTGTGAAATAACACTAGTTGATTTAAGATTGTTAAAATAAATGTATTGTAACTTATTAAAAATGTATATTAATAAGGAATCTGATGTTTTAATGTATTTAGATTTTTATAAATTAACAGAGTTAACATCTGATTTTTTTTCTTTTTTTTTACAAACTTTTTTACAGCAATCATTTTAGATGCAGAGAAAGCCTTTTGGTAAGGCATTAGACATTATATTTAAGTATGATAATTAGCCTACTTAATTGGTTGGCATATTTGATTCTGAGGAAATAATTTACTTATTTGGCTAGTAGTTTTGTATACATCACAAAGAAGTAGGTAATACTTTAAAAGATTTATTAACATATTTTCAAAAACACACCTAGATATATCTGAAATCTATTTTTAGGATATTCTTGTTCTAAAATTATTCTGGTAATTAATTTCCCTTTTTGTATGTATTCTACCTTATACATTTATCTAAGGTTTAAAGAAAGGATGTTACACACAGAAGAGCAGGGAGGAAAAGAGGATACAGAAGTGAACTCTGCCAAACTTTCTCTACTAAAGTGTTCTTTGAACCACAGTGGTATATCCTCCAGTTCTCTAAATTGTAATGAAAGATAAGACTTGTGTGAAAAAAACTTGCACACACCAGCTTAGCTGTCCCTTAAGTTCTAAAGGCCCAGAAGCTATTTAAAAAAAAAAAGGGCCAGGGGGACATGTATACAGAGGAGAGGATTGGGGGAAAGGAGTAAAAGAAAACAGAAATATTTGATGATAGAAAATGATTTGACTTTGGGTGATGGGTACACAACATAATCAAAAGTTTAAGTGCTATAGAAACGTTTACCTGAAATCTATGTGTTCTTATTGATCAATGTCACCCTGTTATATTTAATTTTCTAAATAAAATTGAAAAAATAAAAATAAGAAAAAGGAAACAATTTGATGTGCTTGTACTGCTTTTCCAAAGATTCCCACATCCAGATGTCTAGGGATTGTTAATGCAATTGAAAGCACCCCCAAAAATCAACCTCTTTACTGCAGTGCTGTAAATTTGCCCATTGTATCAGTTCAAGATCAATCACTTGCTTTTTAAAATGGGCTAATTTATTTCTATGATTTGGTTTACAAAAACTCAGTTTTTCACTATTAATGAATTTTAATAAAACTTGTATAATTCTTACATTTAAGAAAGAAAGGGTGCAAGTTTTTCAATATTTCCACTGAAAAATTTAAAGAAGAAATAAGGGTGGGCTTGATCATAACAGTGTGTCTTCAGGGTAAAATATTTCATGTTATGTCACTAGTTATATAAATTCACATTCTAGGTTGTTCTGCTCTGGAAAGTGTGTCACTTATGAAAGAAACAGTTGCTTTTTGAGATAAAGCAAACGCTGTTATTCGTGGGCGGATTCCCCTTTGGTAGCTTATTACCAGGCCACTTTGCTGTGTTTTTGGAGCTGGCCTTGCTTTTCACCCTCTCTGTAGGAACTTTCTTGGCAGTTTTATTTCTTTACTACAAAGTTCACCATTTTTCTATTGCTACACTTAAATTAAGTTCAGCATTGTGGAAAAGGAACCATTAGATTTAATTTCTCTCACATGCATAGTTGTCATAATGTGACTGAAAGTTTTGAGCTCACTATACTTGAGTTCCTAATTTAACTCTAGAAAATTAGAAATGGGAAATACTCTATCTCAGCTTCTAATTCACAACCTTTCCCAGTCTGTACTAGTTTCTATTCATATTTTTATTTCTTTATTCACTTTGAATAAAAAGAGTTTAGTTTTAATCATGAATACAACTTAGATTAGATACTGTTTAATATCAGTTAATTACTTTATTGGTAAATATTAAGATAATTCTTAAGGGAAAAAAATAGAACACTGTTTCTTTTCAGGGCACAGGAAAACAATAGACTTATATCATATTTTGATATGAAGTATTATAACAATGACATGCCTTAATGTTAACTTTCAAGTTTTTCTATCAATCAAAATGTTATCATAAAAAATAATTTTACCAATATCCAAATTTGCAAGAATTTACATCTTCAAAAACTAATTTAAAAATTTTGAAATTATGATTATACAAGATCCTTGACATTATTTCATTTTAGATACATTCTTATGATTGATTACATACAGACTGTTTTAAAGGTAGTCTGTTTTAAGCTACTGACAACCTTTCTGTATAGCATAGAGATCTGCTATTATGATGTCACTTTGGTGAAACCAGGCTAACTTGGCGACTGAGAGAATTGTGGTATCCTGTTGGTGTCTTCTGTCAGTGTCCTCTTTCTATCCTTCTCTGCAACTTGTGGTCTCATGAACAATAACCTAAAACTAGACAATTTCAACAACAAACAGCTTTATTATTTCCTCTAGTCTATGTGCTTATATGAATACTTGCTTTTTAAAGGGCATGAAGTTTTTACAAATTTAAAACAGCATAAAATATAAAACCTATTTCTAATAAATAATATAAAATCATAGTATATGTCTACATCTGTATTCAGAGTCTATTTTCATTGCTTGCTTGTTGTATGTGCCTTGACAGGGCAAGCCCAGGGTTTCAAACCAGTGACCTCAGTGTTCCAGGCCAGCACCACCGCAGGCCAGGCCAGAGTCTATCTTCAAATAAGCCTATGTCAGAAATAAATAGTGCACTCTTTCTTTGATTAGGTATAAATGTGATCAAGCACAGTCTTCCTATAACAGGCTTTAGAACCTTCACAGGTTGTCTTATGTGAGTTCCCTGCAATGCTGGGTAGAATTCTAGAATGCAGCAAGTACAAATGACTGAGGGAGGTTCGATGGGTGTAAAGTTACAGTTGTATGAGAAGAGCAAGTTCTAGAGACCAGATGTACAACATAGTGCTTATATTTGACAATTTAATGTGGGGCATTTAAAAACTAGACTAAATCTTATATTAAATATTATCACCAAAATTATAAAGGATGAGAGACCCAAGAGCTCTTTTGAATATGAGAGATATGTTTATTGCCTTTATTGTGGTGATGATAATAAAGGTATAGGCATATATCCAAACCTATCAAAAATATACTTAAATATGCAATTTTTGTACATTACTTATAATGGCAATCATACTATAATATATAAATGTATCAAATTAACATGCTATACACCTAAAATTTACACAATGTTCTATGTCAAATATATTTTAACAGATAAAAATATATATTAGAGAAACAGTAATAAAACATTTAAAATAAAGCTGAAAGAAAGAAAAAAATATTGGAAAACAGCACTGTAACTAGAACAGTTTTCCAAAATATATGCAAAGAAAATCACAATTATGGAGTTTGTTAATAGTAAGTTTTAGAGAAAGGTTGATACTTACATAAATTGAGCATATTGTCTTTAAATTGTTACTTAAATACCTGTTAAGATTTTTTTGTATATGACAGGAATTTTCTTTTAATATTTTAATATAATATTGGGTACAGATTGATTTGAATTGTATTTGAAATTGGGCCGCATCTTTTCTATAGTCCTCTTACTTTTATGAAGTATTTCTTAAAATATTAGTTAACTGGGAAACATTCATTTAGAGAGACATTCCTTATTATATCAATTGATACTACTCATTATAACCATACAAGGGAAATGACTTCATATTGCATATACCATATATGACCCAGGCAAGTGATTTAAACCCTCTGTGCCTTTGGTTACTTTATCTGTAAAAAGGACATAAAATGGTACATACTTTAAACTTATTGTGATTAAATAGTTTAATATATATAGACTCTCAGACTACAGTTGTGCAATAAAACAGTTCTGCCTTGCATGCAGTAAATGCTCACTGAATGCTAGATAGTAGTTATTATTTGGTGAACCCATTCAGATGAAAAGCAAAGTTGCTGAAACAAGGAGACTCAATAATATAGGGCTTAAGATCAGAAAATTGAATACCTGAGTTCTCTTTCAGTGGTCCAACCCGGTCAGGATATTTAGAGACCCAGGTTCTTTTTATCTTGTTGCTTTGCCACTTCTTTGGGTCTTGTTTTTGTCTGCAAGATCAAACAAGGCCAGAGACATGGTCATGCTCCAAATGACTGGAAGACAAGAGAGCACTGGGGAGTGCACCCTCAATGTCATAAGGCTCCTAATTAGAAGTTTTCATCTTATAGTCATACATATTTGAACTTGGGCTGCATCTTTTCAATAATCCCCTTATTTTGATGAAGTATTTCTTAAAGTATTAGGAATCTTGGAAACACTCATTTAGAGAGACATTCCTTATCATATCAATTGATGCTGCCCATTTCCCAAGGAAAATGACTTTATATTGCAGGCACTATTGTGTGACCCAGGCTTCTTGAATCCATCCAAATTCACTCTCCCTTTCTTCCTGAGTAAGGGAGTAATAGACTACATTCATGAGCCTCCTCTAGAGCTAGGTATGGTGATGTAAATATTTTGACCATGGAATGTAAATGACTATAGATGAAAACTATTTTCATTAATGACTTTGTATTCAATATACTGATCTTTTAACTTTTTAAGGTGGACATTGAAGTCATTTTCTTTCAAGTTTCTTTTTAATGTGTATTTTGAGGCAGAAAATATTTTTCCATGAATTGTTTTAGCTACATGCTAGGGAGATTCAACATACTGTATTTTTATATTAATTAGTCTAAAATATTTACTATATTTCATTTTGCTATCTTATTTGAATCATGATTTATTTAGAAGTTATTGTTTATATTTTAAAGAGATTTTTAATTTTTTTTGTTATTGATTTTTAAAATAATTTTTATGGTCAGTCAGAGAACGCATTCTATGTAATTTCATAAAATTTATTAAGAAATTTTTGTGGTAGCATACAGAAATTTTTATAAATGTTTCATGTACATTTTTAAAAAGTGTTTTCTTCTAGTTGATTTATGTAGTTTTATTCATGTCAGTTGTCATGCATTGTTTAATCATATTGTACTTGATATCCTTGATGATTTTTTGTCTACTACTTTATCAGCTATGAGAATTGCATGTTAAAATTTTATTATTAATTGTGAGTTATTTCTTCTTTAATACTGCAATTTTGCTTTATGTATTTTGAGAGTTAAATTAGAATCATATACAATTAAAAGTGATGTATTTTCTTTAGTACTGAAACCTATTTATCACAAATAATACCTCATACCTTTAATTATATTTATATTAATATAGGTATATCACTGCTGACTTTTAAAAATTTGTTTGTGTTATATCTTTTTCACTCTTCTAATTTCAGTGTTTATTTTAAAATTATTATATTAAAAATTATTTCATTATTTAGTCTGAAAGTTTTGTTAATTGGATTAGTTGGTCAATTTATTGTCAATATAATTATCAATGTATTTATATTCAGATCTCTCATTGTATTATAATTTTTTAAATTGTCCTGCCCTTTTTACATTTCATATTTGAAATTAACAGCTGTATTAAATAAAATATAATTGAATTACTATTAGTAGTATACTCACAGAAATGCCTATTACCATAATCTAATTGTAGGGCATTTTATTACCCTCAAAAGAAGTCTGTGTCTATAAGCAATCAACAACTAATCTATTTTTGTCTTTATTGACCATTCCAGACATTATATACAATTGGAATAAAAACATATTTAGTCTTTGAAATAGCCTTCTTTCACTTAGCATAATGTTTTTATGGTTCATTTATGTATGAAATACACATCATTTCATTTTATTTTTTTGTATTATGTCATGTCTTTTTATAGTTGAATGATATTTCATATGGTTATATAACATTTTGTTTATTCATTAGTTAATGTGCATTGGTTTTCTTTCTTTTTTCTCTGCTATTGTTTATAATGATACTGTGAACATTTATGTATACCTTTTATGTCAGAACACATTTAGTTTTTAGTTCAATCTTGAAAACTATTTTTATTGGGGAGACAAGTCTAAATTGGCAAGGGTTTCTCTTGTTGCTTTTAGTTTTGTAAAGACATCCTTAAAATGTCTTTTGTATTCCATCATTTCACTGAGAGGTAAGCTTCGTACTTACTGTTTCTCTTTTGAAGGTAACGTGTTCTTTTGCTCTAGAATATACTGTTAAGATTTTCTCTGTTTTGGTTTTCATAAGATTGTCTGTAATGTGTGTAGGTGTGGTTTTCTTAGTATTTATTTTATTTTGGACTTGTAGAACTTCAACAATACTTTAAAATATAACTTAAAATCCATCTCCCTTTCTTTGTTCCTGGGACTTTTAATTACACATATGTCAGACATTTTTATTTAATTCATATTTTTTACATTCCTTTCTGAATTGACTATTTTTCTACTTCTAGCCTTAGGTTTAGATATTTTCATTTAAAAAAAATTATTTAAAAAATTAAATATAATGAGGTGGCATTGATCAGAAACAGTACATAAGTTTCAGGTAAACATTTCTATAGCACTTGAGCTATTGTTTATGTAGTGTATCCATCGATATTTTGTCACTGTATATTTGTCCCTCTCTACTCCCCTCCCCCTACATTAATCCCCTAACAATTTATTCTTTCATTTTCTGTGCCCTGTATTCTCTTAATCTTAGCTATAGATGCATTAATTTGCCTTATTGTAAAAATTTAAATATTAAATTTTGGTTCCCTTTTAGCAAGTCAATGTTGATAATTCAAACTTTATGAATAGAAAGGTATTCTCTAAAGAACAATGCTCTCTAGCTAGGGATAAGCTTATTGAATACACTTTTAGAATGTTATAAGAAGCTACAAATTGACAAGAAAAATAAACTCTAAGTAAACTCTGAAGAGTATTTAAAGATTAATGAATGAATTGGTAAGAATGGTCATTTAAGAGAAGAGAGATATTCTATGGAAAGGTGTTATGATGCACAAGTACAAAGTAGTTTGGCTAGAGACAGTTCATAGTTTTGCCTGGATAATGAGTTTATATTGGTTAATCACAAAGCTAGTTTTTACTAAGAGCAAATTTCGATCAAAACCTTTTCAACAATTTATGGTGCATATGTTTTATTTTTCTGTAATTTGCTAACAGACTATAAGATTTTTAATATAAGCAATAATGCTTTTCATCTTTAAATCTTTTCTCACAGGCAGAGGGGTTCATAGGAGGTTTTGAGAAGGAAAGAAATAAGCTGATATAAGTATTTTGAAAACATAATTTTGAAAGTAACTATAGAATAGAAAGCCGTGCCGACTGGAATCAGTCCAGTTTGGAAGCTTTCTGTAGGCCCTGGCATGTTGGCTCAGTGGTAGAGTGCATGCAAGTGTGTGTATGTCCTGTGTTCTGTTCCCTGTGTAGGCACACAGGAGAAGCACTCATCTGCTTCTCCACCCCCATCCCTTCTCTCTCTCTTTTTCTCTCCTCTTCTCCTCCTGAAGTCAAAGCTCAATTAGATGGCCCCAGGTGCTGAGGATGGCTCCATGGCCTCCACCTCAGGCTGTAAAAATTGGCTTTGGTTGCAACTGAGCAAGGGCCCCAGATGGGCAGAGCATCACCTCCTAGTGACCTTGCTAGGTGGATCTCGTTTGAGGGCAAGTGGGAGTCTGTCTCTGCCTCCCTTCCTCTCACTGAATAATAAAAAAAAAGAAAGAAAAACAGAGCTTTCTGTAGTCAAATATTTTGTGTAGTGTAAACAAAAATGAAGAATGAAAGGCTCCATAGTAAAAGAACTGACACACTCAGTTACCTGACTAGAAAACCAGGAAAAGAGAGAGGTAACTTTGTTTTTATGTCTGGAAGAATACTGATTTCATTTGTAGCACACAAGAAGCACTGCATACTATGCGATACTTTCTATCAGTGTTCTGTCTGAGTTTTCACACCTTCATATCATGTATTATAACTAATAGTCAGTTTTTCACTCTTCATTGTCTAATATCCACCCCAGCATGGTACTTGAATAGATTTCTACTGCTGTACCCCATAGCATTTACACTCAATGAGTAATTATACATCTTTGAGTAATTACTATCCGATGGCATTTTGTCTGTTATTATGTTCAATGAATGGTTCATATCTTTTTCAAATAGGCTATAAGTTCCTGAATTCTAGGAACTTATTGACTAAATTATGAGTGTTAAATCCTATCTTATTTAATCTTTGATATACTCTATAACAGTGGTCCCCAACCTTTTTTGGGCCACAGACTGGTTTAATGTCAGAAAATATTTTCAAGGACTGGCCTTTAGGGTGGGATGGATAAATGTATCATGTGACCGAGACAAGCATCAAGAGTGAGTCTTAGACGGATGTAACAGAGGGAATCTGGTCATTTTTTAAAAATAAAACATTGTTCAGACTTAAATATAAATAAAATGGAAATAATGTAAGTTATTTATTCTTTCTCTGTGGATCGATACCAAATGGCCCACGGACCGGTACTGGTCCGCGGCCCAGGGGATGGGGATCACTGCTCCATAGGGCTAAAATATAAATCTTGATTAATGAATAGAAATAAATAAATAGTGTTATCATTATCAAACCACAATATAAGTATTTCCAGAGTTTCTTAACTTTCAAGAAACTCAAGTGACATAAATACTTAGAAATGTTAGCTTTACTGAATTTTCCAAGTGCGCTTTGAATGCCTAATTATAGCTTGTTTGCTTCCATCATCCAATTTGTTTAAAGCAGCAGCTAACCTAAATGTAATCCCTTGGAGGTTTGTAATTTGGGTAGCCTTTTCATTAAAATATAAAGGTCAAAGAATTGGATTTTAAAATTATAGTAAAAACCCATTTGAAATTTGTTTAAATAATCTGGAAATTTATTATTTCGTATAAGAAAATATGTAAAGGTTGAGTAGGCTCCAGGTCCAGCATGTTGTAGATCTAGCCCTTTATGTTACCAGACTTCAGTAGTTGCTGATGTCACATTTAAATAGGACAATAGCCAAATTACAAAGACAGGTTACTTTACTTTGTCTCTTTATTAAGAGTGAGGGACTCCTTTCAGAGGAATCCTGTCAGATTTTTCCTCAAGTCATATTAGACAGAATCACATATCCAACCCTAAATAAATTACTTCAAAGTGCAGTGGGATTACCATGATTGTCTTAGACTCATTATGATCTACCATCTGTTGTTTTAAATGGGATCCTCTCTTCCTTATTCATGTAGAGAAAAAAGTGGATAGCTTAATAAAATCTTGGTGATTTTAGAAAGCAGATGAAAAACATAGATTTGTGGTAGCTAGTTAACAGGGTGAACTCTAATTGCTCACAGGAACAATTTTCTCTGGGGAAATTATTAACTAATATTGTGAAAAGTAAATTTGTTATTTCTGTATATCATATCTAATGAGATACTATGTTAAAATGTTAGGAAACAATATAAATCTTTAAACTTTCCTTAAATTATCACAAAAGACCAAATATCACATACATAATTATTGACTAACTTAAAATTTATTTATTTATTTATTTATTTTATAAATAAATTTTTATTTTAATGGGGTGACATCAATAAATCAGGGTACATATATTCAAAGAAAACATTTCCAGATTATCTTGTCATTTAGTTCTGTTGCATACCCATCACCCAAAGAGAGATTGTCCTCCGTCACCCTCTATCCAGTTTTCTTTGTACCTCTCCCCCTCCCCTTCCCCCTCTCCCTTCTCCCCTCCCCCACCCCCTGTAACCACCCCACACCTGTCCATGTCTCTTAGTCTCATTTTTATGTCCCACCAATGTATGGAATCCTGCAGTTCTTGTTTTTTTCTGATTCACTTATTTCACTATGCATAATGTTATCAAGATTCCACCATTCTGCTGTAAGTGATCTCATGTCATCATTTCTTCTAGCTGAATAGTATACCATGGTGTATATGTGCCCCATCTTCTTTATCTAGTCTTCTATTTTTTTTTACAGTGATTAAAAGCCTTTAAGCAAACTCTTGGCCAATACAGCAAGAATCCATAAAAGAGTAGTGTCCTTAACATGTTCACCAAGTACAAGTTGGCCCCATCACCATGCCAAATTCCTGAAAAATGCAACCCAACCACAGTTCAGTCTGTTAGGAGCTGTCACAGGGAGCAGAAGTCCAGGAAAAGTCCACATCCAGGAAAAGTCCGCATGGCACTGGAATTGTTGTCACCATTCTATACTTTGCAGCTCATGTCCAAGTCCCAATGACCGCTGCTTCTAGCTGGTAATGATTCAGGTAGACTGGAAAAGCCATTTGCAGCATGCGTGGATATGGAGCTTCTGTTCTTCTCTGCCTGGAGAGATGAAAGCAGGTTGCTTTTCCCTGGAGCTCTGCGACTGTGGCATGGTAAAGAGAACCTTGGGATACACTAAGCTGAGTGGCAAAGGTAGATTCCTAATCGAAGTTGGCAAAAGGGGGAAAGAGAGCTCTAAATTAGGAGTAGGTCCCAGCCTGAAATATGAGTGAGGCATTGAGGTAGGAGGAAAAAAAGGAGACACTATATATTAAGCAAAGCAGCAGAAAATAGGACTATCAACACCCACAACAGAGATCTTTGAGGGAAGAATAAAAAACCTGACTATTCAGGCAAAACATAGTTAAGTGGCCCTTGTGCAAATGAGATCAGTTTACTTGTTTCTTGGAAGAAATACCCTAGGCTTATCCACAGTGTTGTAGATGGGGCTGATGGCCCTGGGCACCTTCAGCCTTCAGTGGCTAACCCCAGATTTCTGGGCAAGGTTAGGTCATAGGTGGCTGGAGCAGGCCTGGAAGAGACTGAACCCTCCCTTAGAGGAACGAGGAGGAAGCCTACCTTCCAGTGTCCCTGTTTCCTCACAGCAGAGGCATGTAAGCCTGGCAGGCTTTAGCTCAATGACCTTCCTTTCCACTATTGAAGCAGGACCCAGATGGCATCCTATGAGACCCCTTTGGGGCACTGGAGCCTTTAAGGGTATATCCTAAAAGCTGGCAGTTCCCCTGATCTCTATTGGGCTTTTTCTGCCTCTAGGTATCTTAAAAGCCATGCTCAGAAGATCTCGCTGAGGGGTTTGAGAATCCCCATCTGCCTATATAAATCTTTTCCATATATCTGGAGCTATTTGGAAAAAGACAAAACAGTGTTATTAGCTAGATCTAATAAAGAAGGTAGTAGTTTGCAGGCGAAAAAGATTTAGTGTCTCCTGTTCATCAGCATTCAAAAGAAATGTAAATTTTTTTTAAGTAAAAAGCATGATATGGTAGAACCGTAGGAGTTCCAGAATATGACTACCCCCTTAAAAAATTTTTTTTTAATTTACCTTAAAATGTTTGCTGAGTACACTTTAATAATACCTTAACTTTAAAGATTGTAAGCATGACAAAATACAGTAAATGCTTTTGCTCCATATGCAGGAGCATTTTCAGTTTAGCCAGTTTAGGAAATCCAATAATAGAACAATGCATACAGACAATGAGGTGTAACATGCTTAGCAGCCTCTCCTGTTCTGACAGAGGTTATTACAGATCCAGAATATGTATCCACTGTAATGTGGACATACGACTGTTTGCCAAATGAAGGTATATGAGTAACATCCATCTGCCAAAATTGTCCTGGTAGGGGTCCTTGAGGGTTAACTCCAAATGAAGGGGCAGTATAAGACCCCTTGGACAGGATTTCTCAATCTGCCGTGCTGCTTCCCGAGAAAGTTGAAACTGTTTACACTAGGCTGTAGCGTTCTGGTGATGAATAGTATGAGACTGACTTGCTCGGTCTGTCATGGTTGCTCCATATAATTTTCTTTTGGGTAGCTTGATCAACAAGGGCATTCCTAGGCCCTGGCCAGTTGGGTCAGTGGTAGAGCATTGGCCTGGTGTGCAGGATTCCCGGGTTTGATTCCCAGTCAGAGCACACAGAAGAAGCACCCATCTACTTCTCCACCCCTCCCCCTCTCCTTCCTCACTGTCTCTCTCTTCCTCTCCCGCAGCCAAGGCTCCACCAAAGCAAAGCCACCCCGGGCACTAAGGATGGCCTCATGGCCTCTGCCTCAGGTGCTAGAATGGCTCTGGTTGCAACAGAGCAACACCCCAGATGGGCAGAGCATTCCCCCCCAGTAGGCATGCCAGGCAGATCCCGGTCAGGCGCATGCGGGAGTCTGTCTGACTGCCTCCCCATTTCCATCCTCAGAAAAATACAAAAAATAGATAAATAAAAGAAAAAATACAAAAACAACAAAAAAAAAAGAAAGAAAAAAAAAAGAAAAAAAAAAGGGCATTCCCTTGTGCTAAAGCTCCAGGGAGCATGGAGTGAGCTTGAGTATGTCCTTATGAAACATGGAGCTCTATGTTGACATATAAGTCTTTGAAGAAGGAGGAACTGCTGAAATGGTTCATCAGCATTTGTTCCTAAGACAGCAGTCTTTATAGTGGAAACACCATAAGTAAATATTTGCTGTCTGTCTATAGATTAAGGGGGGAATATGGCAAATGCTGAAAAGCCATGATCTTTGTGCCCCTCCCCTCCCCCAATCCCCTCCTTCTCCTCCCCCCACCCTGTAATTTCAACACTGTTGTCCATGTCTCTGAGTCTCATCTCTATGTCTCACCTATGTATGGAATCCTATAGTTCTTAGTTTTTTCTGATTTACTTCTTTCGCTCAGTATAATGTTATCAAGGCCCATCCATGTTGTTGTAAAAGATCCTATGTCATCATTTCTTATGGCTGAGTAGTATTCCATAGTATATATATATATAACAAAGCTTTTTAATCCACTCGTCCTCTGATGGACACTTGGGCTGTTTCCAGATCTTTGCTATTGTGAACAATGCTGCCATAAATATGGGGGTGCATTTCTTCTTTTCAAACAGTGCTATGGTGTTCTTGGGGTATATTCCTAACAGTGGTATAGCTGGGTCAAAAGGCAGTTTGGTTTTTAATTTCTTGAGGAATCTCCATACTGTTTTCCACAGCGGTTGCATCAGTCTGCATTCTGACCAGCATTGCAGGAGGGTTCCCCTTTCTGCACATCCTCGCCAGCACTTATTCTGTGTTGTTTTATTGATGAGCGCCATTCTGACTGGTGTGAGGTGATATCTCATTGTGGTTTTAATTTGCATTTCTCTAATCATTAGTGATGTTGAACATTTTCTCATATGCCTATTGGCCATCTGTGTGTCCTCTTTGGAGAAGTGTCTATTCATTTCTTTTGCCCATTTTTGGATTGGATTGTTTGTCTTCCTGGTATTAAGTTTTATAAAGTCTTTATAAATTTTGGTTATTAACCCCTTATCAGACCCAATGTCAAATATATTCTCCCATTGTGTAGTTTGTCTTTTTATTCTGTTCTTATTGTCTTTAGCTGTGCAGAAGCTTTTTAGTTTGATAAAGTCCCATTTGTTTATCCTGTCTTTTATTTCACTTACCTGTGGAGACAAATCAGCAAATATATTGCTGCCAGAGATGTCAGAGAGCTTACTGCCTATGTTTTCTTCTAAGATGCTTATGGTTTCAGAGCTTCCATTGTTTTGCAGGTAGCTGTCCAATTTTCCCAACACCATTTGTTGAAGAGGCTGTCTTTACTCCATTGTATTTTCTTACCTCCTTTGTCAAATATCAGTTGTCCATAGAGCTGTGGGTTTATTTCTGGGTTCTCTGTTCTGTTCCATTGATCTATGTGCCTGTTCTTATGCCAGTACCATGCTGTTTTGAGTACAATGGCCTTATAATATAACTTGATATCTGGAAATGTGATACCTCCCGCTTTATTCTTCCTTTTCAAGATTGCTGAGGCTATTCGTGTTCTCTTTTGGTTCCATATAAATTTTTGGAATATGTGTTCTATATCTTTGAAGTAAGTCATTGGTATTTTAATCAATATTGCATTGAATTTATAAATTTCTTTGGGTAATATAGACATTTTAATGGTGTTTATTTGTCCTAACCATGAGCAAGGTATATGCCTCCACTTATTCATATCTTCCCTGATTTCTTTTATCAATGTTTTATAATTTTCTGAGTACAAGTCTTTAATCTCTTTGGTTATATTTATTCCTAGGTACTTTATTTTTTTGGTTGCAATGGTAAAGGGGATTGATTCCTTGATTTCTCTTTCTGACAGTTCATTATTAGTGTATAAAAATGCCTCTGAATTCTGAGTATTGATTTTATATCCTGCCACCTTGCCGAATTCATTTATCAGGTCTAGTAGTTTTTTGACTGAGACTTTAGGGTTTTCTATATACAATATCATATCATCTGAAAATAATGATATTTTTATTTTTTCTTTTCCAATTTGGATGCCTTTTATTTCTTTTTCTTCTCTGATTGCTGTGGCTAGGACTTCCAGAACTATGTTGAATAAGAGTGGTGAAAGGGGGCACCCCTGCCTTGTTCCTGATCTTAAGGGGATTGCTTTTAATTTTTGCCCATTGAGTATGATGTTGGCTGTGGGTTTGTCATAGATGGCCTTTATCATGTTGAGGTATGTTCCCTGTATTCCCACTTTGCTGAGAGTTTTGATCATGAATGGGTGCTGGATTTTATCAGATGCTTTTTCTGCATCTATTGAAATTATCATGTGGTTTTTCTCCTTTCTTTTGTTTATGTGATGAATCACATTGATTGATTTGCAAATATTGTACCAGCCTTGCCTCCCAAGAATAAATCCCACTTGATCATGGTGTATGATTTTTTTCATATAATGCTGGATCCGGTTTGCTAATATTTTGTTGAGAATTTTTGCATCTAAGTTCATCAGGGATATTGGCCTATAATTTTCTTTTTTTGTGTGTTGTCTTTGCTTGGTTTTGGAATCAGAATTATGCTCGCCTCATAAAAGGAGTTTGGAAATCTTCCTTCCTTTTGAATTTTTTGAAATAGCTTGAGAAGGATAGGAATTAGTTCTTTTTTGAATATTTGGTAGAATTCACTTGTGAAGCCATCAGGCCCAGGACTTTTCTTTTTTGGGAGTTTTTTGATAGCTGTTTCTTTTTTTTTTTTTAATAATTTTATTTTTTTAATGGGGTGACATCAGTAAATCAGGATACATATATTCAAAGATAACAAGACCAGGGTATCTTGTCGTTCAATTATGATGCATACCCGTCACCCAAAGTCAGATTGTCCTCTGTCACCTTCTATCTTGTTTTCTTTGTGCCCCTCCCCCTCCCCCTTTTCCTCTCCCATTCCCCCCTCCCCCCTGTAACCACCACACTCTTATCAATGTCTCTTAGTTTCACTTTTATGTCCCACCTACGTATGGAATAATGCAGTTCCTGGTTTTTTCTGATTTACTTATTTCGCTTCCTATCATGTTATCTAGATCCCACCATTTTGCTGTAAATGTTCCGATGTCATCATTTCTTATGGCTGAGTAGTATTCCATAGTGTATATGTGCCACATCTTCTTTATCCAGTCATCTATTGACGGGCTTTTTGGTTATTTCCATGTCCTGGCCACTGTGAACAATGCTGCAATAAACATGGGGCTGCATGTGTCTTTACGTATCAATGTTTCTGAGTTTTTGGGGTATTTACCCAGTAGAGGGATTGCTGGGTCATAAGGTAGTTCTATTTTCAGTTTTTTGAGGAACCACCATACTTTCTTCCATAATGGTTGTACTACTTTACATTCCCACCAACAGTGTATGAGGGTTTCTTTTTCTCCACAGCCTCTCCAACATTTGCTATTACCTGTCTTGCTAATAATAGCTAATCGAACAGGTGTGAGGTGGTATCTCATTGCTGTTTTGATTTGCATTTCTCTAATAGCTAAAGAAGATGAGCATCTTTTCATATATCTGTTGGCCATTTGTATTTCTTCCTGGGAGAAGTGTCTGTTCATATGCTCTTCCCATTTTTTTATGGGATTGTTTGTGTGTTTGTTGTTGAGTTTTATGAGTTCTTTGTATATTTTGGATACTAGGCCCTTATCTGAGCTGTTGTTTGAAAATATCATTTCCCATTTAGTTGGCTTTCTGTTTATTTTGTTATCAGTTTCTCTTGCTGAGCAAAAACTTCTTAGTCTGATGTAGTCCCATTCATTAATTTTTGCCTTCACTTCTCTTGCCTGTGGAGTCAAATTCATAAAATGCTCTTTAAAACCCAGGTCCATGAGTTGAGTACCTATGTCTTCTTCTATGTACTTAATTGTTTCAGGTCTTATGTTTAGATCTTTGATCCATTTTGAGTTAATTTTTGTACAGGGGGACAAACTGTAGTCCAGTTTCATTCTTTTGCATGTGGCTTTCCAGTTTTCCCAGCACCATTTATTGAAGAGGCTTTCTTTTCTCCATTGTGTGTTGTTGGCCCCTTTATCAAAAATTATTTGACTATATATATGTGGTTTTATTTCTGGACTTTCTATTCTGTTCCATTGGTCTGAGTGTCTATTTTTCTGCCAATACCATGCTGTTTTGATTGTCGTGGCCCTATAATAGAGTTTGAAGTCAGGTATTGTAATGCCCCCAGCTTCATTCTTTTTATTTAGGATTGCTTTGGCTATTTGGGGTTTTTTATAGTTCCATATAAATCTGATGATTTTTTGCTCTATTTCTTTAAAAAACATCATTGGAAGTTTGATGGGAATTGCATTGAATTAGTATATTGCTTTGGGTAATATAGCCATCTTGATTATATTTATTCTTCCTATCCAAGAACAAGGTATATTCTTCCATCTCATTATATCTTTTTCAATTTCCCTTAACAATGGTTTATAGTTTTCATTATATAAGTCCTTTACATTCTTTGTTATGTTTATTCCTAAGTATTTTATTTTTTTTGTTGCAATCGTGAAGGGGATTATTCTTTTGAGTTCCTTCTCAGTTGTTTCATTGTTGGCATATAGAAAGGCTATTGACTTCTGAATGTTAATTTTGTATCCTGCGACCTTACTGTATTGGCTTATTGTTTCTAGTAGTCTTTTTGTGGATTCTTTGGGGTTTTCGATGTATAGGATCATATCATCTGCAAAAAGTGATACCTTTACTTCTTCTTTTGCGATATGGATGCCTTTTATTTCTTTGTCTTGTCTGATTGCTGTGGCGAGAACCTCTAGTACCACATTAAATAAGAGTGGAGAGAGTGGACAACCCTGTCTTGTTCCTGATTTAAGGGGGAAAGCCTTCAGTTTAGTGCCATTTAATATGATGTTAGCTGATGGTTTATCATATATGGCCTTTATCATGTTGAGATATTTTCCTTCTATACCCATTTTGTTGAGAGTCTTAAACATAAAATTGTGTTGTATTTTATCGAAAGCCTTTTCTGCATCTATTGATAAGATCATGTGGTTTTTGTTCTTTGTTTTGTTGATATGGTGTATTACGTTAACCGTTTTACGTATGTTAACCATCCTTGAGATTCTGGGATGAATCCCACTTGATCATGATGTATTATTTTTTTAATATGTTGTTGTATTCGATTTGCTAGTATTTTGTTTAGTATTTTAGCATCTGTATTCATTAGAGATATTGGTCTGTAGTTTTCTTTTTTTGTGCCATCCTTGCCTGGTTTTGGTATGAGGGTTATGTTGGCCTCATAAAATGTGTTTGGAAGTATTGCTTCTTCTTCAATTTTTTGGAAGACATTGAGTAGAATAGGAACCAAGTCTTCTTTGAATGTTTGATAAAATTCGTTGGTATAGCCGTCAGGGCCTGGACTTTTATTTTTGGGGAGGTTTTTAATGTTTTTTTCTATTTCTTCTCTACTGATAGGTCTGTTTAGGCTTTCTGCTCCTTCTTGACTCAGTCTAGGATGGTTGTATTGTTCTAGGAATTTATCCATTTCTTCTAGGTTGTTGAATTTAGTGGCATAAAGTTTTTCATAGTATTCTACAATAATTCTTTGTATATCTACGGTGTCCGTGGTGATTTCTCCTCTTTCATTTTGGATTTTGTTTATATGAGTTCTTTCTCTTTTTTTCTTGGTAAGTCTTGCCAAGGGTTTGTCAATTTTATTGATCTTTTCGAAGAACCAGCTCCTTGTTCTATCAATTTTTTCTATAGTTTTTCTGTTCTCTAATTCATTTATTTCTGCTCTGATTTTTATTATCTCCTTTCTTTGGCTGGTTTTGGGTTGTCTTTGTTCTTCTTTTTCTAGTTCCTTAAGGTGGGAACTAGAGGAAGGGAAGTTAAGTGGTTCACTTGGGCTCTCTCTTGTTTGTTCATATATGCCTGAAGTGATATGAACTTCCCTCTTATCACTGCTTTTGCTGCATCCCATAGATTCTGATATGTCGTATTGTCATTTTCATTAGTCTGTATAAATCTTTTGATCTCTGCACTTATTTCTTCTTTGACCCATTCATTTTTTAAAAGTATGTTGTTTAGTTTCCACATTTTTGTGGGATTTTTTTCCTCTTTTTTGCAGTTGAATTCTAGTTTCAAGGCTTTATGATCAGAAAATATGCTTGGTACAACTTCAATTTTTCTGAATTTGCTGATGTTGTTTTTGTGGCCCAACATATGGTCAATTCTTGAGAATGATCCATGTACACTGGAGAAAAATGTATACTCAGTCACTTTGGGATGAAATGTCCTGTAGATGTCTATCATATCCAGGTGCTCTAGTGTTTTGTTTAAGGCCACTATGTCTTTGTTGATTCTCTGTTTGGATGACCGATCTAGAGCCATCACATTTTAATTTTGGTTTTATTGTGTTCTTCTTGGAGCTTTTACTTGTGGCTCTGTTTTTTTTTTTGTTCTTTGTATCTGATTGGAGAACCCCCTTTAGTAATTCTGGAGTGGGGGTTTTCTGATGATAAATTCCCTCATCTTTTCTGTATCTGTGAATGTTTTTATTTCTCCTTCATATTTGAATGATAGCTTTGATGGGTATAGTATTCGTGGCTGAAAGTTTCTCTTTTTCAGGACTTCAAATATTGGGGTCCCCTCTCTTCTAGCTTGTAGAGTTTCTGCTGAGAAATCTGATGATAATCTAATGGGCCTTCCTTTATATGTTGTATTCTTCTTTTCCCTGGCTGCCTTGAGAATTTTTTCTTTGCTGTTGGTTTGTGTCAATTTCATTATGATATGCCTTGGAGTAGATTTGTTGGGGTTAAGAAAACTTGGAGTTCTGTTTGCTTCTTGAACTTGAGGCTTTAGTTCTTTCCAGAGGCTTGGGAAGTTCTCATCTATTATTTGTTTGAGTATGTTCTCCATTCCATTTTCTCTCTCTTCTCCCTCTGATATACCTATTATTCTTATGTTATTCTTTTTGATGGAGTCAGATAATTCTTGTAGGGCTATCTCATTTTTTTTAATTTTGAGTCTCTTTCTTCTTCTCTCTGTTGTGCCTCAAGTTACTTGTCTTCTATTTCACTAATCCTCTCTTCTATCTGACCTGTTCTGTTAGCTAAGCTTGTTACTTCGTTTTTCAGCTCGTGAATTGAGTTTTCCATCTCTGTTTGATTTGTTTTTATAGTTTCAATTTCTTTGGACATATATTCTTTGTGTTCATTGAGTTGTTTTCTGAGCTCCCTAAATTGCCTTTCTGTGTTTTCTTGTATATCTTGGAGGATTTTTAGGATTTCTATCTTGAATTCTCTGTCATTTAGCTCCAAGGTTTCCAATATATTAAATTTTTTCTCCATAGATTTTTCCTCATCTAGCTGTGTTACCTCTCTTTCTTTTGTATCCATGATATTTGATTTTCTCTTCCTTAATGACATCTGAGGGTAGTTTTGTTGATAGTATTAATGAGATTTAATAAAGAATAAAAAGTTAAAAAAAATAAAAAATCAAAAAGAGTTGTTTTTTTTTTTAAAAAAATTAATAATGAAAAAGAGAAAAATAAAATAATAATTTAAAAAAAAAGGAAATTATTCCCCCCCTCCTTTTTTCCTCTCCTCTCCCCTTTTTCTTGAGAAAATCTTGTGGTGAACTGTGAATTATAACAAACAATGCCTGTGATGGAGGGCCTGAATTGGGGAAAAGTAATAAAGGGGCAAAAAAAAAAAAAAGAAAAAAAAAGGAAAAAAAAGGGGGGGGCGGTATGGACCCACAAAAAGCAAATAAGGAAAAAATTTGGGTCAAGAATAAAATGATTTTCTTTTAGGTGTTGGTGTTGTCTAAGAGTTATGATGAGAGGAATAAGAGAACAGAAAAATGGGGGGACAAATTAAAAAAATACTATTGTATTTAGTGGAACAAGAACTAGATAAAATGGAGAGCCAGGGATGGGAGCACTGCTAGTGAGTTAAAAAGGTGAAGTAAAACCCCCCCAAAATGCCACAAACATAAGTGTGAGTCCCAGATAAGATAATTTGTTTGTTATTGAGGTTTGAATGAGAGGAGATGTAAAGGAGAAAGGAAGAAACTAATATAGAGGGAGAAAAGAAAGAGAGACAGAAAAAAGAGGGAACCAGTAAAAGAAGAAAAAAGAAAGGAGAGAGAGAGAGAGTTAAGGGTTTTGGAGTGCAACCCTCACAGAGAGAAAGGAAGAGGAGAAAAAAGATAATGGGAGATGTAACACTTATGGGTAGTGTAGTTCAAGGAGAGGAGAGAGTAAGACCGGCAGAGAGTTAATCGGCCAAATTGGAGGAGGAAAAAAAGTATCAAGAATGAAGATAAGAGAAACAAATGAACAAATATAATAAAATGGGATAGGTTATAAAGTCTGCAGATTATTCTTGATTTTGAGAGGTTATCTTCTTGTTTTTTCTTTTCTCTCCCTCTTCCTGGTCGGTGACTCTGTACCCCAGGTTCTGCCCCTTTGGCACGCTCAGGTAGAGGTTTGCAGTTGATAAGTCTCTATGGCAATGTCATGTATTGTGCTTTAGTCTCATTGGGAGTCAAGGCTCATTAGCTTTCATAGGCTCCGACAGTGAGAGAGTCCGTGTTCCTGGAGCCTTTCTCCTAGTCATTCCTTCCTCAATTAGTAGCCTGATAATCCAGCTATGGGGTTGTTGCTGCCTCTGCCTGGATAGTAAGAGGTTCAAAGAGCTGGCAACTCCCCACTCTATTTCCACTCAGCACAGGGCTCTGGGTAAGGCTCAGTCAGTCAGAGCTGCTAGCATAATCAGGCGGGCTTTCCACCCACTCAAAGACCTCTGGCTCTGCCACTCTGTCCGGTAACACAGGCGGGCACCCACTTCCGGGGTGCTTGGAGGAAACTCTCATTCACTATCTGCGTGCGCAGACCAGGATATCTGGCCAGTAGTCTCACGCTCTGAGTGAAACCCCCAACCGCATGGAAATTTGCAGCGCTGGAATTCGCTCTCGCTCCGTCCCCGTGCGCGGCTTTTGCAAGGCGCTGGGGCGGCCTGAGATTCCGCTTTGGCCCACACAAAGGCCCCTGACTCTGCCCCTCTGTGCGATAACACGGGCGCGCCCTGCCGAGGCACTCGGAGGAATCGCTCACTACCTATCTGCGCGCGCACACCAGGATATGAGGCCGGCTGCGTTTCCCTGAGTGAAACCCTCACCAGCACGGAAAATTTCCACCGTTGGAATTAGTTCTCGCTCCCTCCCGTGCGCGGTTTTCCCAGGGCGCTGGGGCTTCCCAGAGATTCTGCTTTCGGCCCACAGAAGGCCTCTGACCCTGCCTCTCTGTGGGGCAACACGGACACCCACTTCTGGGGCTTAGGAAGAGATCTCTCACCCACTAAGTGCGCACCAACCAGGAGAACGGGTAAAATGGCTGCCCCGCTTGTCTTTCTTTGTTTGGGTTTGGCGCGAGTGTTAGCTTGTATTGCCCGGCTTGCCACAGGAACAGTTTTTCCTTTGCTAGGATCTCCGTGCCACAGCCTGGTTCGGCCTTTTGTGCGCGGCCTGGATGTATTCACCCCCTTTGCCCGCCTCAGTTTCTATATTCACAGTTACCAGAAAAAGCTGCCCTGTTTAGGTTAGTGAGGAAGGCGGAGCATTTCTTACTCCCTATTTCCTTCAGGATTTGGTTATATATTTAGCCAATTTTTCACTCGACCATACCTTCGGGTGTATTGTGAAGCATCTGGAGGCTCCAAGTATAGGTTTTTCTGTTTCTGGTTGAAGATCTTGTTGAGTTTTGGGGGAGATTTATCGGTATCGCTTCCTACTCCACCATTACTCTGACGTCATCTCCTCTGATTTTCTTATTTCGCTTCGTATCATGTTATCAAGATCCCATCATTTTGCTGTACATGTTCTGATGTCATCATTTCTTATGGCTGAGTAGTATTCCATAGTGTATATGTGCCACATCTTCTTTATCCAGTCATCTATTGATGGGCTTTTTGGTATTTCCATGTCCTGGCCACTGTGAACAATGCTGCAATAAACATGGGGCTGCATGTGTCTTTACGTATCAATGTTTCTGAGTTTTTGGGATATATACCCAGTAGAGGGATTGCTGGGTCATAAGGTAGTTCTATTTTCAGTTTTTTGAGGAACCACCATACTTTCTTCCATAATGGTTGTACTACTTTACATTCCCACCAACAGTGTATGAGGGTTCCTTTTTCTCCACAGCCTCTCCAACATTTGCTATTACCTGTCCTGCTAATAATAGCTAATCGAACAGGTGTGAGGTGGTATGTCATTGCCGTTTTGATTTGCATTTCTCTAATAGCTAAAGAAGATGAGCATCTTTTCATATATCTGTTGGCCATTTGTATTTCTTCCTGGGAGAAGTGTCTATTCATATCCTCTTCCCATTTTTTTATGGGATTGTTTGTGTGTTTGTTGTTGAGTTTTATGAGTTCTTTGTATATTTTGGATATTAGGCCCTTATCTGAGCTGTTGTTTGAAAATATCATTTCCCATTTAGTTGGCTTTCTGTTTATTTTGTTATCAGTTTCTCTTGCTGAGCAAAAACTTCTTAGTCTGATGTAGTCCCATTCATTAATTTTGCCTTCACTTCTCTTGCCTGTGGAGTCAAATTCATAAAATGCTCTTTAAAACCCAGGTCCATGAGTTGAGTACCTATGTCTTCTTCTATGTACTTAATTGTTTCAGGTCTTATGTTTAGATCTTTGATCCATTTTGAGTTAATTTTTGTACAGGGGGACAAACTGTAGTCCAGTTTCATTCTTTTGCATGTGGCTTTCCAGTTTTCCCAGCACCATTTATTAAAGAGGCTTTCTTTTCTCCACTGTGTGTTGTTGGCCCCTTTATCAAAAATTATTTGACTATATATATGTGGTTTTATTTCTGGACTTTCTATTCTGTTCCATTGGTCTGAGTGTCTATTTTTCTGCCAATACCATGCTGTTTTGATTGTCGTGGCCCTATAATAGAGTTTGAAGTCAGGTATTGTAATGCCCCCAGCTTCATTCTTTTTATTTAGCATTGCTTTGGCTATTCGGGGTTTTTTATAGTTCCATATAAATCTGATGATTTTTTGCTCTATTTCTTTAAAAAACGTCATTGGAAGTTTGATGGGAATTGCATTAAATTTGTATATTGCTTTGGGTAATATAGCCATATTGATTATATTTATTCTTCCTATCCAAGAACAAGGTATATTCTTCCATCTCATTATATCTTATTCGATTTCCCTTAACAATGGTTTATAGTTTTCATTATATAAGTCCTTAACATTTTTTGTTATGTTTATTCCTAAGTATTTTATTTTTTTGTTGCAATCGTGAAGGAGATTATTCTTTTGAGTTCGTTCTCAATTGTTTCATTGTTGGCATATAGAAAGGCTATTGACTTCTGAATGTTAATTTTGTATCCTGCGACCTTACTGTATTGGCTTATTGTTTCTAGTAGTCTTTTTGTGGATTCTTTGGGGTTTTCGATGTATAGGATCATATCATCTGCAAAAAGTGATACCTTTACTTCTTCTTTTGCGATATGGATGCCTTTTATTTCTTTGTCTTGTCTGATTGCTCTGGCCAGAACCTCTAGTACCACATTATATAAGAGTGGAGAGAGTGGACAATCCTGTCTTGTTCCTGTTTTAAGGGGGAAAGCCTTCAGTTTAGTGCCATTTAATATGATGTTAGCTGATGGTTTATCACATATGGCCTTTATCATGTTGAGATATTTTCCTTCTATACCCATTTTTGTTGAGAGTCTTAAACATAAAATTGTGTTGTATTTTATCGAAAGCCTTTTCTGCGTCTATTGATAAGATCATGTGGTTTTTGTTCTTTGTTTTGTTGATATGGTGTATTACGTTAACCGTTTTACGTATGTTGAACCATCCTTGAGATTCTGGGATGAATCCCACTTGATCATGATGTATTATTTTTTTAATATGTTGTAGTATTCGATTTGCTAGTATTTTGTTTAGTATTTTAGCATCTGTATTCATTAGAGATATTGGTCTGTAGTTTTCTTTTTTTGTGCCATCCTTGCCTGGTTTTGGTATGAGGGTTATGTTGGCCTCATAAAATGTGTTTGGAAGTATTGCTTCTTCTTCAATTTTTTGGAAGACTTTGAGTACAATAGGAACCAAGTCTTCTTTGAATGTTTGATAAAATTCACTGGTATAGCCGTCAGGGCCTGGACTTTTATTTTTGGGGAGGTTTTTAATGGTTTTTTCTATTTCTTCTCTACTGATAGGTCTGTTTAAGCTTTCTGCTTTTTCTTGACTCAGTGTAGGAAGGTTGTATTGTTCTAGGAATTTATCCATTTCTTCTTGGTTGTTGAATTTAGTGGCATAAAGTTTTTCATAGTATTCTACAATAATTCTTTGTATATCTATGGTGTCCGTGGTGATTTCTCCTCTTTCATTTTGGATTTTGTTTATATGAGTTCTTTCTCTTTTTTCCTTGGTAAGTCTTGCCAAGGGTTTGTCAATTTTGTTGATCTTTTCAAAGAACCAGCTCCTTGTTCTATTAATTTTTTCTATAGTTTTTCTGTTCTCTAATTCATTTATTTCTGCTCTGATTTTTATTATCTCCTTTCTTCGGCTGGTTTTGGGTTGTCTTTGTTCTTCTTTTTCTAGTTCCTTAAGGTGGGAACTAGAGGAAGGGAAGTTAAGTGGTTCACTTGGGCTCTCTCTTGTTTGTTCATATATGCCTGAAGTGATATGAACTTCCCTCTTATCACTGCTTTTGCTTCCTCCCATAAATTCTGATATGTCGTATTGTCATTTTCATTAGTCTGTATATATCTTTTGATCTCTGCACTTATTTCTTCTTTGACCCATTCATTTTTTAAAAGTATGTTGTTTAGTTTCCACATTTTTGTGGGATTTTTTTCTTCCTTTTTGCAGTTGAATTCTAGTTTCAAGGCATTGTGATCAGAAAATATGCTCGGTACAACTTCAATTTTTCTGAATTTGCTGATGTTGTTATTGTGGCCCAACATATGGTCAATTCTTGAGAATGATCCATGTACACTGGAGAAAAATGTATACTCAGTCACTTTGGGATGAAATGTCCTGTAGATGTCTATCATATCCAGGTGCTCTAGTGTTTTGTTTAAAGCCATTATGTCTTTGTTGATTCTCTGTTTGGATGACCGATCTAGAGCCATCAGTGGTGTATTGAGGTGTCCAAGTATGATTGTATTTTTGTCAGTTTTTGTTTTCAGATCAATAAGTAGCTGTCTTATATATTTTGGTGCTCCTTGGTTTGATGCATATATATTAAGAATTGTTATGTCTTCTTGATTCAGTGTCCCCTTAGCCATTATGAAATGGCCATTTTTGTCTCTGAGTACTTTTGTTGTCTTGTAGTCAGCATTATCTGATATGAGTATTGCTACACGTGCTTTTTTTTGGATGTTATTTGCTTGGAGTATTGTTTTCCAGCCTTTCACTTTGAATTTGTTTTTATCCTTGTTACTTAGATGAGTTTCCTGTAGGCAGCATACAGTTGGATTTTCTTTTTTAATCCATTCTGCTACTCTGTGCCTTTTTATTGGTGAGTTTAATCTGTTTACATTTAGTGTAATTATTGATACTTGTGAGTTCCCTATTGCCATTTTATATCTTGCTTTCTGTTAGTTTTGTGTCTTGTTTGATCCTTCTCTTTCGTTTTTCTATCTTTTGTTTTTATTTGATTGTATTCCATATATCTTTACTCTGTTGCTATCTTTTTTATCTCATGTGCTTCTGTGGTGGTTTTCTCAATGGTGGTTACCTTTGAGTAATGAAAAGGGTCCCTACCCTGTTCATTGTAGCAAACTATTTTGTGAGTACTTTTGCACTCCATCGTCCTTTGCTACTGTTAGTCTCCATCTTCTCCCCCTTTTTCTTTTTGTTGTCACAGTTTAAATTTGGTTTTATTGTGTTCTTCTTGGAGCTTTTACTTGTGGCTCTGTTTTTTTTTTCTTCTTTGTATCTGATTGGAGAACCCCCTTTAGTAATTCCTGGAGTGGGGGTTTTCTGATGATAAATTCCCTCATCTTTTCTGTATCTGTGAATGTTTTTATTTCTCCTTCATATTTGAAGGATAGCTTTGATGGGTATAGTATTTGTGGCTGAAAGTTCCTCTCTTTCAGGACTTTAAATATTGGGGTCCACTCTCTTCTAGCTTGTAGAGTTTCTGCTGAGAAATCTGATGATAATCTAATGGGCCTTCCTTTATACATTGTATTCTTCTTTTCCCTGGCTGCCTTGAGAATTTTTTTCTTTGCTGTTGGTTTGTGTCAATTTCATTATGATATGCCTTGGAGTAGGTTTGTTGGGGTCAAGAAAACTTGGAGTTCTGTTTGCTTCTTGAACTTGAGGCTTTAGTTCTTTCCAGAGGCTTGGGAAATTCTCATCTATTATTTGTTTGAGTATGTTCTCCATTCCATTTTCTCTCTCTTCTCCCTCTGATATACCTATTATTCTTATGTTATTCTTTTTGATGGAGTCAGATAATTCTTGTAGGGCTATCTAATTTTTTTAATTTTTGAGTCTCTTTCTTCTTCTCTCTGTTGTGCCTCAAGTTACTTGTCTTCTATTTCACTAATCCTCTCTTCTATCTGACCTGTTCTATTAGCTAAGCTTGTTACTTCGTTTTTCAACTCTTGAATTGAGTTTTTCATCTCTGTTTGATTTGTTTTCATAGTTTCAGTTTCCTTGGACATATATTCTTTGTGTTCATTGAGTTGTTTTCTGAGCTCCCTAAATTGCCTTTCTGTGTTTTCTTGTATATCTCGGAGGATTTTTAGGATTTCTATCTTGAATTCTCTGTCATTTAGCTCCAAGGTTTCCAATATATTAAATTTTTTCTCCATAGATTTTTTCTCATCTAGCTGTATTACCTCTCTTTCTTTTGTATCCATGATATTCGATTTTCTCTTCCTTAATGGCATCTGAGGGTGGTTTTGTTGATAGTATTAATGAGATTTAATAAAGAATAAAAAGTTAAAAAAAATAAAAAAATAAAAAAAAATAAAAAATCGAAAAGTTTTTTTTTAAAAAAAAATTAATAATGTAATAAAGAAAAATAAAATAAAAATTTTAAAAAAAGGAAATTATTCCCCCCCTCCTTTTTTTCTCTCCTCTCCTCTCCTCTTTCTTGAGAAAATCTTGTGGTGAACTGTGAATTATAACAAACAATGCCTGTGATGGAGGGCCTGAATTGGGAAAAAGTAATAAAGGGGCAAAAAAAAGAAAAAAAGAAAAAAAAAGAGAAAAAAAGAGGGTATGGACCCACAAAAAGCAAATAAGGAAAAAATTTGGGTCAAGAATAAAATGATTTTCTTTTAGGTGTTGGTTATCTAAGAGTTATGATGAGAGGAATAAGAGGAAAACAGAAAAATGGGGGGACAAATTAAAAAATTACTATTGTATTTAGTGGAACAAGAACTAGATAAAATGGAGAGCCAGGGATGGGAGCACTGCTAGTGAGTTAAAAAGGTGAAGTAAAAACCCCCCAAAATGCCACAAACATAAGTGTGAGTCCCAGATAAGATAATTTGTTTGTTATTGAGGTTTGAATGAGAGGAGATGTAAAGAAGAAAGGAAGAAACTAATATAGAGGGAGAAAAGAAAGAGAGAGAGAGAAAAAAAGAGGGAACCACTAAAAGAAGAAAAAAGAAAGGAGAGAGAGAGAGAGAGTTAAGGGTTTTGGAGTGCAACCCTCATAGAGAGAAAGGAAGAGGAGAGAAAAGATAATGGGAGATGTAACACTTATGGGTAGTGTAGTTCAAGGAGAGGAGAGAGTAAGACCGGCAGAGAGTTAATCGGCCAAATTGGAGGAGGAAAAAAAGTATCAAGAATGAAGATAAGAGAAACAAATGAACAAATATAACAAAATGGGATAGGTTATAAAGTCTGCAGATTATTCTTGATTTTGAGAAGTTATCTTCTTGCTTTTTCTTTTCTCTCCCTCTTCCTGGTCGGTGACTCTGTATCCTGGGTTCTGCCCCTTTGGCACGCTCAGGTAGAGGTTTGCAGTTGATAAGTCTCTATGGCAATGTCATGTATTGTGCTTTAGACTCGTTGGCAGCCAAGGCTCATTAGCATTTATAGGCTCCAACAGTGAGAGAGTTCGTGTTCCTGGAGCCTTTCTCCTTGTCTTTTCTTCCTCAATTAGTAGCCTGATAACCAGCTATGGGGTTGCTGCTGCCTCTGCCTGGATGGTAAGAGGCTCAAAGAGCTGGAAACTCCCCACTCTATTTCCACTCAGTACAGGGCTCTGGGTAAGGCTCAGTCAGTCAGAGCTGCTACCATAATCAGGCAGGCTTTCTGCCCACTCAAAGACCTCTGGCTCTGCCACTCTGTCCGGTAACACAGGCGAGTGCCCACTTCTGGGGCACTTGGAGGAAACTCTCATTCACTATCTGCGTGCGCAGACCAGTATATCCGGCCAGGAGTCTCACGCTCTGAGTGAAACCCCCAACCGCATGGAAAAGTTGCAGTGTTGGAATTCAGTCTCGCTCCGTCCCCATGCACGGCTTTTGCAAGGCGCTGGGGAGGCCCAAGATTCCGCTTTGGCCCATACAAAGGCCCCTGACTCTGCCCCTATGTGCTATAACACGGGCGTGCACTGCCGAGGCACTCGGAGGAATCTCTCATTCTCTATCTGCTCACGCAGACCAGGATATGAGGCCGGCCCCGTTTCCCTCTGAGTGAAACCCCCACCAGCACGGAAAATTTCCACCGTTGGAATTAGTTCTCACTCCCTCCCATGCGCGGCTTTCCCAGGGCACTGGGGCTTCCCAGAGATTCTGCTTTCGGTCCACAGAAAGGCCTCTGACTCTGCCTCTCTGTGGGGTAACACGGGCACACATTTCCGGGGCTTAGGAAGAAATCTCTCTCCCACTAACTACGCACCGACCAGGAGATCGGGTAAAATGGCTGCCCCGCTTGTCTTTCTTTGTTTGGGTTTGGCGCGAGTGTTAGCTTGTATTGCCCGGGTTGCCACAGGATCAGTTTTTCCTCAGCTTGGATCTCTGTGCCACAGCCTGGTTCAGCCGTTTGTGCCATGGCCTGGATCTATTCACCCCCTTTGCCCGCCTCAGTTTCTATATTCACAGTTACCAGAGAAAGTCGCCCTGTTTAGGTTAGTGAGGAAGGCGGAGCATTTCTTACTCCCTATTTCCTTCGGGGTTTGGTTATATATTTAGCCAATTTTTCACTCGACCATACCTTTGAGTGTATTGCGAAGCATTTGGAGGCTCCAAGTATAGGTTTTTCTGTTTCTAGTTGAAGATCTTGTTGAGTTTTGGGGGAGATTTATCGGTATCGCTTCCTACCCCGCCATTACTCTGACGTCATCTCCCGATAGCTGTTTCAATCTCATTTGTTGTAATTGGTCTGTTTAGGTTTTCTGATTCTTCCAGATTGATTTTTGGAAGATTATATGATTCAAGGAATTTGTCCATTTCATCTAGGTTGTCTAGGTTTTTGGCGTACAGTTCTTCATAGTATTTTCTTACAATATTTTGTATTTCTGTTGTGTCAGTTGTTATTTCTCCACTCTCATTTCTAATTTTTTTTATTTGAATCCTCTCTCATTTTTCTTGGTGAGTCTCATTAAAGGTTCATCAATCTTGTTTACCTTTTCAAAGAACCAGCTCCTGGTTTCATTGATTCTCTGTATTGTTTCTTTAGCCTTTATGTCATTTATTTCTGCTCTGATCTTTATTATTTCCTTCCTTCTACTAGATCTGGGCTTTACTTGCTGTTCTTTTTCTAGTTCTTTTAGATGCAGGGTTAAGTTGTTTATTTGAGCTTTTTCTAGCTTCTTGAGGTATGCCTGAAATGCTATAAACTTCCCTCTCAGGACTGCTTTTGCTGTGTTCCATAAATTTTGAGTTGATGTATGCTTATTATCATTTGTTTCTAGGAATTTTTTAATTTCCTGTTTGATCTCAATGTTAACCCATTTGTTATTTAATAACGTGCTATTTATTTTCCAAGTGTTTGAATGTTTTTCAATTTTTCTAATGTGGTTGATTTCTAGTTTAATGCCATTGTGATCAGAGAAAGTGCTCGATATGATTTCAATCTTCTTAAATTTGTTGAGACCGCTTTTGTGCCCTAACATGTGGTCTATTCTAGAGAATGTACCATGAGCGCTTGAAAAGAATGTATATTCTGCTGTTTTAGGGTGAAAGGTTCTGAAGATATCTATTAAGTCAAGTTGATCTAATATGTCCTTTAAGTCTGCTGTTTCTTTGTTAATTTTCTTTCTTGAGGATCTATCTAATGATGTTAATGGGGTATTGAAATCCCCTACTATTATAGTATTGCTGTTGATCTCACCCTTTAAGTCCATCAAAGTCTGCTTTATATATTTAGTTGCTCCTATATTAGTTGCGTAGATATTTATAATGGTTATATCTTCCTTTTGGATTGCTCCCTTTATCATTATGTAGTTAGTGACTTTCTTTATCTCTAACTATTGTCTTTGTTTTAAGTCCATTCTGTCTGATATAAGTATTGCTACCCCAGATTTTTTTTTCATTTCCATTTGCGTGAAATATTTTTTTCCATCCTTTTATCTTCAGTCTGTGTGCATCTTTTGATTTAAGGTGTGTCTCTTGTAGACAGCATATGTATGGGTCCTGTTTTCTTATCCACACAGCTACCCTATGTCTCTTGATCGGATCATTTAATCCATTAACATTCAAGGTTATTACTGATATGTAATTGTTTATTGTCATTTTTTTTCTTTAAAACTGTATTCCTCTTTTGCTAAATTCTTTTTTTCCTTTGATCTGTTTACAACAGGTCCCTTAGCATTTCTTGCAGCCTTGGTTTGGTTGCAGTGAATTCCTTGAGGTTTTTTTTTTTTTGTCTGTAAAGCTTTTTATTTCTCCTTCAATTTTAAATGATAGCCTTGCTGGATAAAGTAGTCTTGGTTGTAGGTTCTTGTTCTGCATTACTTTGAATATTTCTTGCCATTCCCTTCTGGCCTCAAGTGTTTCTGTTGAGAAGTCAGAAGTCATCCTTATGGGGGCTCCTTTGTAGGTGATAGTCTTTTTTTCTCTAGCAGCTTTTAATATTTTCTCTTTATCATTTAGCTTTGGTATTTAATTATGATGTGTCTTGGTGTTGGTTTCTTTGGTTTCTCCTTAATGGAGTTCTCTGTGCTTCCTGAACATGTGAAATGTTTTCCTGCCTTAATTAGGGGAAGTTTTCCGCTATAATATGTTTGAACAAATTCTCTATCCCTTGTTCTTTCTCTTCTTCTTTAGGAACCCTTATGATGCAGATGTTATTTCTCTTCATGTTGTCACAGAGCTCTCTTAGAGTTTCCTCAGACTTTTTGTGTCTCTTTTCTTTTTTCTGCTCTGCTTCCGTGCCTTTATTTATTGTGTCCCTTAACTCGCTGATTCGATTCTCTGCTTCATCCATCCTGCTTTTAATTCCTTCCACTGTATTCTTTATTTCAGATATTGTATTTGTCATTTCTGACTGATTCTTTTTTATTATTTCAATGTCCTTTTTTATATTTGTTATCTCTTTATTTAGGTTTTTGTAATGGCCATCTATGGTTGTTCTAATATCTTTGAGCATCCTAACAATTGTTATTTTAAACTCTGCATCTGGTAATTTGGTTATATCTGATTCACTTAGGTCCTTTTCTGGGGATTTCTCTTGGTTTATTTGTGTTGTATTTCTCTGCTTCCGCATTTTCTCTTCACGGGGGTGGCTGTGATCACGTGCTCGGGTGCACAAGTGTTGGTGGCCTTGGCCTTTGCCCCGCCCCCATGTGTGACATTATGCTCGGATCTGAGGGCACTGGCAAGCAACCTTGCTCAGCTGTGGGTCTCCGCCTGTTTCCGGGCTTTCGCCCTGCCCTTGTAGGAGGAGCCCACTTGAGGAACGGCTGCCAGCCTTGGCTCTACTGCCGGGTAGGATTGCGTGCCCAAGCTCAGCTCAGTAGGGGAACTTCACCTCTTCTGAGCTTTTGGCTCCACCCCCACAGGAGGAGCCGGCTACCAAGTTAGACCACAAGCCTGCATTGCATGGGTGGGGCAAGGCTATGCTCCTCTGCCTTTGCTCAGGGGCTGGTCTCCACCCTTTCCGTGGTTCCTGCCCTTCTCCCACAGGCTGGATTACAGGCTGCTGGCAGCTGAGCTTGACTGCTTTTGCATGCCCCCTTCTCCCCAGCCGGGCAAGATTGAGCTCACACCTGAGCCCAGTGGTGGCCAGCTAGCTTCCGCCCCTGTCAGCAGAACCGTGCTTTTGTCTCCCGCTGCCGCCCACCCTCCGGTGGGCCCTCAGCAGCATGGGTGGGGGCGTTGCAGCTTGGACCCTAAGACTCACTACTGTAGACCTGAAAGCTCCCTCCTTCTATGCGACTCTGCTCTGAGTGCTGTGGGGGAGCTTGTTTGGCTGCCCTCCTGCTTCCCTTTGCTGGTATTGCTGTTTCTGGGGGAAATATTCACTTCAGCTTTGGGGAGTGGCTCGTCCCAGGGGTTAGGGTGGCTATCTCCCAAAATGTTTCTCCCTGTGCCTCCTAGATTAAACTCTCTTCCTGTTACTCTGGTCCTCTCCTCTCTCCCCGCGTCCCCAGGAGCCCTGGGTGAGTGGTTGTGAGAGAGATGTTCTGCGCAGTCCCTTTAAAAAGGATCCTGGGTCTGAGAAATCAGACTCTTTCTCACAAACATTATCCTGGCTTGTTTCCAGCTAAATACTGTTCTTACACCTCTTCTGGGCTCTGGGGCTGCAGGCTGGGGCTTTGTTCCTGGGGCTCAGGACCCTTTCCCCTCTGCTAAACTCACTTCCCTCCACGCAAGTCTCTCCCTGCAGCCGTTCACTCCGGGGAGCTGGGCAGCCCTCTCCGTGTTTCTGCATTTCTGCTTTTCCTACCAGTCTCGGGGTGGCTTCTTCAGTGTTCCTTGGTTGAAGAGTCCTCTTAGTTTAGTCCAAAGTTGGTTTTTCCAGATGATATTTTATAAAATTAGTTTGTAATCCACTTTGTTTCTGGGAGGTAGATGTTGGTACGTCCGCCTACTCCAGGACCATCTTGTCTCTCTCTTAAAATTTATTTATAAAATTGTTCTTGTAGAGTGACATTTGTCACTTGGTAAAATGATAATAATTGCACTAGTGTGCAAATTTCTGTTTTGGAAAATCTTTAAGTTAATTCATTCAAAAATGACAACAGAATAAAAATTGTTCAAAGTATTGCAGCCATAATTATCTAACATCTATCTTTTTCTTTTTTTATCTATCATTTATCATCTATCTATTAATATATCTATATATTAATCTTTTATCATAGCCAATACATGCAATAATTTTAGGCTCTATATTTAATATATGTCTTTCCACTTAACGTTTTTTTCTATTTTTCTCTGACATTGGGTTTTATAAACAATCCTAAATTCTTGAAGCTAAACAGAGAGTCTTAGATAACACTCTGATGTGCAGAGAAAGGTAACACAAACATTTCATTCAGCAACCCCACTCTCCTACTTGGATCATTCTTATCAGCTCTTATCTTTAATAATTCAGAAAGTCTCTGACTTATGACAGTTGAACTTAAGGTTTTTCAGTTTAAAGATGGTGTAAAAGCAATACATATTTAGTAGAAATTGTACTTCATAGTTTGATTTTTGATCTTTTCTTGGGCTCAATATCCAACATGATACTATCTCATGATTCTGGGCAGCAACAGGAAGCCACAGCTTCCAGACAGCCATGTGATCGTAACAGTAAACAATTGAAACTTTACAGGGCATTGGGTGACCAGTGTTTATTTTGGATATTTTATTTTGTGTTTTTGTATTCAATCATGTTTATAAAACATCCATCTGTGTATTCTGCTTTTGGTGAGAAAAAGAGGAAAGCAGTCACTCTTGAGATAAAACTAAAGATAAATGCCCAAATGTAGGCTAATATTAGTGTTCTGAGCATGCTTAAGGTAGGCTAGGCTAAGCTGTGAGGTTTAGTAGGTTAGTTGTATTAAATGGATTTTTGTCTTATGATATTTTCAACTTACATAACTCCATTGTAAGTCAAAGAGCAACTGCATTAAATTTTTATTCCCATTTAAATCTCCTTATATTTTAGGTAAGATAAGATCAATAAACTGTTGGGGGGATCTTGGATGTAAGTCATGTGATAAATATCTATTCTTTGTCATATTAGAATGAGGCATCGAGTGGGTTCCTTGCTCTATGGTGAACAAAGAGAATGACCTCTTAGTCTTCCTGATTTTTTGAAAGTCAGCTCTAATTTTGATGATGAGAATGGTCTCAGGTACATGAGACAGAACAAGTAATCCTGGGAAACTGCCAAGTTTGGCATTCACTTGAGAAGGTTGGCCTTGCTGTATGGCTGAGATGAGTTCTATATTAGCAAATTATGTAAATGTTAATCCCAATTATGGATAACAAAATGAGGATCTTTTGTTTAGGCCACTTTAATTTCTGTATTTCTTCTCTTGCCATGGTGACAGCAGCAGCACTTTGTAATATGGTGTTAGTGTGGAGAGATTGTTAAAAATATTTCCTTGTAGAGTATAGAGACAGCTATTGGGGTAGCTGAGATGATAAATGTTTAAGCATCGAAACAATGGTCTCTAAAAATTCCAAAGTCTAACATGATCACCAAGTCTGAACTCTTGGATGAGAAATTTCATTCTGTCAGAAGATGACTGGTAATTGCCATCAAGTCTGACTATTGCTTATGTAAGGATTAACTAATCATCTTGACATCTAAACTCCCTGTGAGGGAAGGAGAATCAGCATAGGCAATGAAAGTAAGTGAAATTAGAGCATGACAGTTTTGCCACAGCAGTTGGTCCTTTATCATAATTAATAAGGAAAATTATGATTGTTCCACAGTATGAAGAAATATTGTGGGTGGGCCTACATCTGGAAACTCTGACTTCCGCTAGCACCATCACATTCAGACAGGTCCCAAATGAGTCAGTATGAAAGAAAAAAGAGAAGATAAGTGGAAGTTACTTCTGCAGTGGGTGTAGAAGAAATCTGAAACCAGGCATGAAATATGAACACATAACTTTAAAAATATATATATATATATAATATATATATCTTCTATTATAAACCAACATTTCAATCCACTAAAAATTCATTTTAAAAGAATTTTAACATTTATTGAATCTATTATCTATAGCATTGAATTAAGAGTCCTGGGACATCTTCCTTGTCCTTGACTGAATCATTATAGTAACTATAATAAATTGACAACTTATTAACAATCCCTATGCTGAATGATTGACATTTATCATCTCATTTACACTTTAAACAACCTTATGAGGTATATATTTTTATTATCTCCACTTCACTTATGGAAAAGCCAAAGCTCAGATGGCTTAAGAACCTTGTCTAAGCTGATGCAGCTTGCCAAGATGCATAGCTAGAATTTTTATTCATGTCTAACTTTAGAGCCTACACACTTCACTAATTTGTTATACTATTCAAGTGCCTTAAGAAAATAATGTTAAAATCAAGTCAGATTTGCCTGGCCTGAGTGGTATAGTGGATGAAGTGCCAGTCCGGAATGCTGAAGTTGTCCCTTAGTGACCCCTGGCTTGCCCAATTGGGGCACATGTGGGACACAACTGTGAGGTGATGCTTCCCAATTCCTCTGCCCCTCCATTGCCTTTCTCCTCTCTCTGTTTTCTCTCTCTAAAACCAGTAGGAGGGAGGGCACAATGGGGAGGGGGGAAGAGAGATGTTGAGAATACGGGGGAGGGGTGATGCATTCAGAGCAACACTAGAATTTATGTAAACACAATAAATTAAAATCAATAATAATAAAAAACATCAAGTCAGATTTGTTTCTTTCAAACACATAAACTTTATTCTCTTTCAACTCCCATACAAAAATTCTTCTAACTATCTACATTTATGTGCAATTCAGATTTGAATATAATGCAGTGGTCATGGTACTTGACAGCAATCCTGCCAATTAAGCAGCAGTTCTAATTGGAAGAATTTTGTACTGGGCATACACACTTGTATTCTCAGTGAGCTTGCAGCTGCTTGCTTAGACATCATTAGAATCTAGGGAAACAACTATTTCCGAGTGAATATCAACATAATGCAAAACATGATATGTCAGAAAGTGAAGACATTTGAATAAAAGTGAGTGTTGTGAGAAAGCAGTATTAAACCAAGAGGAATCCTGCCTGAGGTTCAGCATCATAGTTACTTCTGAAAAAGTAACTATGGAAGTTGGATCTTTTTGGAAATAAATGGTCAGGGATTTTGTTTTGCAATTTATATGACAGAAGTTTCAAATATGATGCCTAATTTTTTTTAATCTTTTTTTTCTTTTCTTTTTTTTTCTTTTTTTCTTTATTCATTTTTAGAGAGGAGAGAGAGAGGGAGAGAGAGAGACAGAGAGAGAGAAGGGGGGAGGAGCTGGAAGCATCAACTCCCATATGTGCCTTGACCAGGCAAGCCCAGGGTTTCAAACCGGCGATCTCAGCATTTCCAGGTTGACGCGTTATCCACTGCGCCACCACAGGTCAGGCTATGATGCCTATTTTACTTTGGTTTCTTCCTTCTTTTATTGTGAGAGAGTGTGTGTGTATGTGTGTGTGTTTTTAGTATTTGTACAATAGAATTCTTTATGTTTCCAGACTCTTTCTAACTTTTTAGAGATAATATATAACTTAATGGGCACTATGCCTAAACTTTTATTTTTTTCAAAGCAATACTATAATAGTTCTTCTCTGAATTACAGGTTGTAGGTTTTATAACCTGAATTGAGTAGAGAAGAAAACATGTATTGATTTTTTTTAAATTTAGTGCCCATTTAAACTTAAATACTTCCCTTTCTCCCTTTCTATTTCATGATTTTTGCTGTGGACACTGTAAAGACACCAAATGACTTTACTAGAGTTAATACTATGGTTAATCTCTGTGTGTAATACATTACTATTGCTGATATTTATTCCAGCAAAGAGAACATGCTGCATTCCTCTTTTCTTTTCTTTTTCTTACATGCCCCCGCTACCATGATTTATCTAAGAAAATTCAGTCAATTTCTTGTGACTCGCGGTAAAGATCTTCTGCACGTCCCACCACTGAACTTAATGCAAACTGTAAATATCCCAATTCACTTTTCTCTTCATTCCCTCTAAATATTCTCATCTCACTCTTTGGAAACCTGTTTTGAGCCTACACCTCTGTTTTAATGCTCCTGGTTGTCCTTATACTTTTTAACACGACATGCCTTCTAGTCACTTAGCTTTCTCTCTCCTCCTATTGACAGCCAAAGTCTTGAAGAGCAGCTGGGTCTTACTGTCTCCACTTCCTTGGCTTCCATTCACTCTTCAGCTTCCTGCAGTTTGGTTTTACTCCCTGACCATGCAAGTGAAGCTGCTCTTTTGAAGCTCAATAATGGCCTTCATCCAGTGAAAGCTTTTTAATATTTATAATTCTTGGATTCTCTAACATAACTTTTTTTAAAAAATATTTATTTTTTGACATTTTCTATTCACTTGACTTCAATATTCCTGTGCTTTTTGTGCATATACATCTATACTTCTGACCAGTTAGTCTGTTTATTTGGTGATTCTCTTCCTCTTCCTCTTTTGTAAATGTAATTCCTCTAGTTTGCTTATTTCTTATTTACTCTCACTTTACATATTCTCTTTGCCTAATATTATCCATTGTCATTATTTAAATATCTAACATGCTTGAAACAATATATAATGATGTCCTCCAACTCATAGTGTCATCTTCCTATCAACCACATCACGCACATGGAGCTCTTATATGGAGAATTTGTACTTGGCACCAAGAAAGTTCATATTTTGGACTTCTTTTATTTGTTGTATGCTACATTAATCTCTTTAGGTCTTTGCTATTGCCCTCCAGGAAAGACTCATCAGTTGCATTGTTATCAAGAAACCCAATATCAAAGAATGCAAGTGCATTTTTCAGATAATACTGTTGGTCATTACCAGGACAAGACTGAGGATGAGGCTTTTTTGACCACAGAATTCATAATCTTTCCATTATCTACTTTACCTTTCTTAGTCCTCATGTTCAAAGGGCTTATATTGTAGCTGGGTAACTGGAACATATGAAATCTTACTACTCAAAGGCTTCTCTAAATCATAATATACTCTTCACTGATTCCAACACAGTCATATCCATTACAATTTTCAAACTTGATTGCCATGGAAGTAGTGCAGAATTGTTCAGTAGCCATTACAACTTAAGTCAGCTCATCTGTCCCTCTCTGTCATGAAAACTTCTTTGGGTCTTCCTGTTAATATATAGAGCACTCAACCAACTCTAAACTAGGATGACCATTTGTTTTCAGTGCAAATTCAAGAATGGTCTATTTTGTTACTCCATCATTTCTTATTTTGCTGGTAGAAGTAAAATTAGAAGCTTGGGGTAGTTAAAAACTTTGGTTGTTCTGAAATACATTGAAAGATGTTAGCAGAGAAGTTCTGCTTAATAAATATATTCTTAATTATGTTGAATTTAAAATTAAACTAAATTGTTTTGTGACCTCCTTTAATACTGGCAAATGGGGGAAAACAGCTTAGCAATGTAAAACTATAATGCTGATGTGCCCTGGAAAGCATCAAATGATTGATTATACAAGTCTGTAAAAGGAAGTGTTTTTGCAGCTATTCCTAGCTCAGTAAATCAAAAAATAGCTTGCCAGATGTGATTCCCAGTTTTATATAAAATTCATCATTTTCTATATGCATTTACAAAGCAGAGAAAGAGCTTTATAGATAGCAACACCCAAAGAAACTTAAGTCTGCCTTGTTGCCTTCCTTCCCTTCTTCTCTCTCCTCCTGATCCCATCTGTTTATCTCTGTTGCTATATTCATCTGTCTTTATATTTGTATAAAACATACTTGAGTAGGGACACTGATTTGAATTTGATGTAAAAATTATTTTTGATGTTAATTCAATAACAATAAAGGTTTGAACTTGGTGACTTTTGAGGTCCTTTTTAGTTCTATGATTCTGTAATTTTGTTACAGAATTTTTTGTTTGTTTGTATTTTTCTGAAGTGAGAAGTGGTGAAGCAGAGAGACAGACTCCCAAAAGGGATCCACCTGGCATGCTCACTAGGGGGCGATGCTCTGTTCATCTAGGGCATTGCAATGTTGCAACTGGAGCCATTCTAGTGCCTGAGGTGGAGGCCATGGAGCCATCCTCAGCACCTGGGCCAAGTTTGCTTCAATGGAGCCTTGGCTGCAGGAGAGGAAGAGAGAGAGAGATAGTGAGAAAGGAGAGGGGAAAGGATAGAGAAGCAGATGGGCGCCTCTCCTGTGTGCTCTGGCGAGGAATTGAACCAGGAACTTCCACACGCAGGGCTTACACTCTACCACTGAGCCAACCAGCCAGGGCAATATTACATTTATAAGAGCCATATGCTGAATATCCAACAAAACTTAAATTCAAATTTAAACTGGATAGCTCTCAGAAGTAGCAAGCTCAACTTTTCAGCTAACCTGTTTTCTCATTACTTCCATATTAATTGATATTTACTTAGTCCCTAGGAAATGCCCTTTCTTCCCCTACAGAGTCCCTTGCTTTTGCCACAGGAATATATAACTTTAAAATAATATTTTTAGTTCAGAATTATTCATAAAACTATTTCAGGTATTTAAATTAGTTTAGAAACCTGGCTATATTAATCATAGTTTAATAAGCAGTTTGTTTCCTTATTCTTTCATATATTGTCCATAGCTGTATTTTATTACAGTGAATTTTAAAACCTTTCTCTGTAAGATTTATGAGGGGCATTTGGGGAAAAAAAAAGGTTTCTAGCCTCCATCCCAGAAATTTTTGCCTAAGAGTTTCTGAGAAACGTTGAGGTATGTGAATTTTCATTAAGCACTCATGTGATTCTGATATTGGTGATATGGTTTTCTCTAGAAAAAATTTTGAGAAACTCTGATCCTTACCATTTACTCTTGATAACACTTCATGATGGATATTAATCCTTTAAGTAGTGAGTTTTTCTCATGCTCACTGACCCCCGGGAGTGAGGGTTTTTTTTTTCTTCAAAAAATGAAATTAGTTCCAGTTCCAGTTTATTAAACTACAATCATGTTTGTTTGATAACCAATTTATGGAAACAAGAAGAATATACATTTTTTTAATGTTGCCTTACATATGCATGATCATACTCTGGATGGTCAGGAGTCAAGAAGACGTACTGAACATTCGTACTTCTCAAAGAGTTAAAGGATTTAATTTTAAACACAATAAAATATCAAATATTACAGTAATAATTATAAGCTCAGATATTTCTTTGTGTATACTAACATAGTATTCTCAGGAATATACAGACTTCCTATTTCAGCCCCAGATTATATGTTGAAATTTGCATTGAGAAATTGTAATGGGATAAATACGTTATATTACTGATTTACTGATATTAGTCTGACTAGCTTTAAAATAGAACTAAATGAGAATGTACTAATCAAGTAAGCTTATAAAAGAATTTCTATAAAATATTAAATTGAGTTTGTTGCTTTTATACGCATGATTCAATATTACTAGTATAGTAATCACAGTCATGTAACAAATCAAAAGAATATAATCAATTCTGTACTTTCACCTCTGGTCAAATTCTTGTTAGAGTTAAAAGGTATGTTTCCCTCTGGCTGACAAACATTAAAGGGAAGAATCCAAACAAGAAGGGTAAGTGTAAGTAGGAAATTTGTACAGCTTGACCTCCCCCTCTTTCAATTGTTTCCACCATGCTGAGGCTTGCATTTCTGATTGTTGCTCACGGTCAAGAAAGCAACCTGGAATAAGGAATGATAACTTTGGGATGAATCAAAGACATCCAGCTGACACACATCAAGAGTTAGTATCAGAATGAGAAGAATAAGCCCTCAGGCACCCTCCTGTTTCTCTTTCACCATGCTACCTATAAGGCCAAGAGGACCATGGAAGTCAGCTAGCCATGAAGAGAAGAACTTCCCTTCTTCAAGAGAAAGTGCACATCGCCTTCCCACTAGTTCTCCAATTCCTAAATTTTCCAATACTTTATATAATCTGACCAATGCATTTGAGCTATTAAGATGGTTATTTTGAGTACTCTATCTTCTCAGGTGGCCAAGACTTGAATGAACCTCTTTCCTTCTCACCAACACCTGTGTCAAGTGTTTGGTTTTCATACACAGGCAGCCAGGCCTGAGGGTCATTTTTCCAGTTACAAAATTATAAGGAAATGCTTATAATTTTTTTTCTCAACCTTATATGGCATATTTTTTAATGTTAAGAACTTAATTGGAAAGCTAACTCTAATCATTACATTACATAATTTCTAATTAGTGTTGTTATTAACAATGGATCTATCTGGCACCCTGATGTCAACAGGCATAAGAATATATTCTTGGATAACACCTTACAAGATAAAGTGCTTCTTGACAAGGCCCTTTTGGTAATTATGGTACTAAATTTTATTGACCAGGATCCAAGAGAGATCTGTGTTATTGCAAACTTTGGCCCTTAGAAAATAATATTACAACATATTTGTGGCTATGGTGTAGTGCATTTATTTCAAATACCTCAATATATGAAAACAAAAAATCATTAAAACAGTATAAAAATAGTTTTTATCAGGTAAGATTAAATTAATATAATCTTCAAATTAGAAATAACTGTGGAGGGTAGCTAGTTTCATCTGTTTGACAAGGTAGGGGTGTCCTTTCTCTAATTATCTATTCTCAAAATTTGTCCAGGTATAAGAAGAGATCTATTTTTTTGAGGTGATCTTATCTTCTGGTAGACAGCAATAATTTTGTTAGAACTACCTTTATTGTATTTAACCAAAATCAACATTCTTGGAATTTCCTAGCTTGAATTTATTATGGAATGATTCTGTTTCCCATTTCATGACATCAGGGGAAGAGGTAGAGTTTTGAGGGTAGGTTGCGCTAACTTGTTTCAAATGTAGTATAAGTTTTCCTCCTCACTTAATCCCTATGAAGAATGTATTATCCTCCTTTTCTTTTCTTTTTTAGAAACAGAGACTGAGACTTAGAGAAGCTAAGCAACTTTTCCATGGTCAGAATTTGTAGGACTGGAAATCAGACTGAAACATAAATCTTCGATCCAGTTCATCCTTAACATTCCACATATTCTAATGCTTTGAGTGCTGTAATTCATCCTTTACATTTTGTGTATCTATTGTGTGCCAGGCCCACTAAATACTGAATATGTGGTGATGAACAAATCACAAGGTTTCTGATCCTCTGCCCTGAAAAAAAAAATGGTAATGATTCTGGCTAAGCCAGAATCACAAATGACCTCGGAAAGGAGCTCACCCAATCAAGCTACACTCACAGTGTGACATAGTTAACAGTTATGTCTTCCCATTGAACAATAGGGTTTTTATTTCCTTGAAAGCCAAACAGTGATTCTGGCTACATAAATCTTCTTGCACTGCACACATGCTTTCTCGGTCTGTGAGACATTTCCCTTAATGAACTGTTGTTCTTCCAACAGCTCTGGTTTCTCAAGCAATTATTTCATTCAACAATTGGCTTTTAAAGTTCAATTATTCTCATTTCTAAATCATGTATTTGAGAAAGAAAAAAGCAGTCTTACACTACATTTCTAGGGACACTGTGCCAGTCAGCAATCCTCGCCGGCACATATGTTAGATGCTTGTTTGACAAAGGGTGCAGCCCAGTCATATGCTGAACTGTCACTCGCGTTGGCATGCATTTCTCAATATATTGTACACTCTTAATGTGTTTTTGCTTGCTGATGTGCCAGCCAAAATACTGTACAAGTTTTAGCAATTACTCAAGCTATTATGCATTTTAGAATAACCATGAAAGTCAAGGAATAGATTGTGATAGGCAACTTTCCACTTAAATGTAAATAAAGGGAGTTGCAATTTGATTTTGAGTTTGAAATATGTTAGAGATAAAATATCACACATTTATTAAGAAATCAAGTTTCCCACTTGTACACAGTGTAGACTTGAATATATTACTTAACCTTTTTGGACATTTTCCTTGTCTATAAAATAAGAATTTAAGTAAAGTTTGTTTAAAATTTTAGAAAAGTTTTACTAGAAATAAAAGTCCATGATTTCATGTATATATTATAGATTTTATCTAATATATTTAAAAGGATATATATAAATCACATTCTATATTAAAATTATATAATTAATATTATTAAATAATTTCAAATGAGAAGTTTTTCTAAAACCAAATAAAGGAGGAAAAGAGAGATGCTTTCTATTAAAGTATGTCAATGATTATATTTTTTGAATATAATAATGACAGTAAATATTTATATAGCAATTACCATACCCTAGACATGGCTTTAAATGGTTTTAATATATTAACTATAAACTATCTTATGCTCTCCATAAGGAAGTTACTAATATTAATTGTATGTAAAAATGCGGAAACTCAGACTCTGAGAACTAAAGTAACTTTCTTTTTTTTTTTTTTTTTTTGTATTTTCTGAAGCTGGAAATGGGGAGAGACAGTCAGACAGACTCCCGCATGGGCCCGACCGGAATCCACCCAGCACGCCCACCAGGGGGGATGCTCTGCCCACCAGGGGGCGATGCTCTGCCCCTCCGGGGCGTCGCTCTGCCGTGACCAGAGCCACTCTAGCTCCTGGGGCAGAGGCCAAGGAGCCATCCCCAGTGACCGGGTCATCTTTGCTCTAATGGAGCCTTGGCTGCGGGAGGGGAAGAGAGAGACAGAGAGGAAGGGGGGGTGGAGAAGCAAATGGGCGCCTCTCCTATGTGCCCTGGCCGGGAATCAAACCCGGGTACCCTGCACACCAGGCCGACGCTCTACCGCTGAGCCAACTGGCCAGGGCCTAAAGTAACTTTCTAATGATCACAATGAGCATTAGGAACCTGAAGACTTGGCTCCTCAGTCTATACTTAACTGCTATATTATGTTGTATTGCTGCACAGTTTGCTTATAAAGTAGTAGAAAGAGCAGAATGGTTTGATTAGGAACCAATTTAAGATTTACTATGGGCCCTGGCCGGTTGGTTCAGTGGTAGAGCGTCGGCCTGGCGTGCGAAGTCCCGGGGTCGATTCCCGGCCAGGGCACACAGGAGAAGCGCCCATATGCTTCTCTACCCCCCCCTTCCCCTCTGTCTCTCTTTTCCCCTCCCGCAGCCAAGGCTCCACTGGAGCAAAGTTTGCCCGGGCGCTGAGGATGGCTCTGTGGCCTCTGCCTCAGGCGCTAGAATGGCTCTGATTGCGGCAGAGCGACGCCCCAGATGGGCAGAGCCTCGCCCCCTGGTGGGCATGCCGGATGGATCCTGGTCAGGTGCATGCGGGAGTCTGTCTGACTGCCTCCCTATTTCCAGCTTCGGAAAAAAAAAAAAAAAAAAGATTTACTATGGTCTATTCTCCAGAACATAGGTGATTCTGAAGAAGTTACATCATCTCTAAGAGTCTCAAATATATCAAAGTCAAGATTTGGGAATAAAAATAATTCTTTTTTTCTTATGGCTTCAAAAGATGGCTGATATTCTAATATATAGTTTGGGTTCTTGTAATCAGGTAATTAAGATCTGCTTTTTAATTTATTGAAATACAGTAAGTAAATGGATAAAATGTCTATTTTTTAATTCTATAAATTATCATTATTAAATATTTATTTTAACTTAATATAATATTTGTAGTGTTATAAAGGGAACATTACAGCTTTCATAAACTGGCATCTTTAACAAGATTCAAAACTGAACTAGGAGTTTTTAAAGTCTCAACTTTTTAGTAGGTAGTATTTAAATATGGCTCCCAAGTGAATCAACCGTATCTCCTAAAAATTTTGTAGCCCTCTTCCAGTGGTGGGATTCTGCTGAGTCTCACCAGTTCTGCAGAACCAATATTTAATTTTTTGTTGAGTATGGCAAACCAGTTGTTAAAATGCCACTAAGCAGATTTCAGTCTAAGGTAGGCTTTTGGGTAGCCCCCAATGTGGAAATCACAAATTTACATTCCTTACTCGCTTTTAGTGTTCATCTGTGCAACAGCTTATTCTAAGCACCTATAGTAATGTTTTTATTCTGTCCATAGTTAAAAAAAATTTGACAAAGCTATGCTTGTAATATTTATTTATTCATTTCATAAAACTCATTATACCTTTGATGAAATACTACATTTTAATTTCCTTGCATTTATTACTTCAGTAAACAAACATATAACATAAAGAGAAAAAGTGCCAAACAACCAGGGGGTGACAAGCTGCCATCTTAAATAACAGTTTTATTATTTTTTGTTGGGTATTAGTTAATATTTTTTCATCAATATTTTATGATGCTCAGTTCAAGGGTTGTGGCCCTGACTACCGAGCCTAATCCCTCAGCCCCTGCTGGATACTCAAATTTTATTTCTCCCCAACAAGGTGAGCAGCACATTCAGATCGAGTGAGGTTGACAATCCCTTTTGCAGAACTTCTTACAGCTGATGAGACTCTGGTCTTAAGGAGGAAGATTGAGAGTCTTCTCCTGGGTTTGACTTAGCCCACAAAGCGGCTAAGCCCCTCGATTAGATCCAACAATAGGTTCACAGGGACCCACACTTTGAATGTCCATGCTCCTGCCTCTGTCCCTTCCTCCTTTGGAGTTTATCCCAGAATGGTAGGATATACAGCCCCCTGGCCAGGTGACTGTGAAGCATCCTTTTACCCAATGCACATGAGTCACTGTGTCATTTCTGATCACAGAGAGCAGAACTCAGCTGGGTCAGGTGTGAGGAGCCCTTCCTTTGGATACTACTCTAACAATGGTTGTTAGGTCCTGAACTGATACTCTCTGCATCTGGCCACTGGATGTGCCAGCCCTGGGCTTTCATGGCAGGAATGCGGTGAAGACCAGTGGAAGACAAGATACTGCCTATGACTGGCGCTCAGCAACCTTCTTGGAGCCACAGTGATCCAGAGTTTGTGGCTGCCTCTGCTGGGCCCAGGTGCAGTTGAAAATACTAGGCTGGCTTTTTTTTTTTTTTTTTCCATTTTTCTGAAGCTGGAAACAGGGAGAGACAGTCAGACAGACTCTCGCATGCGCCCGACCGGGATCCACCCGGCACGCCCACCAGGGGCGACGCTCTGCCCACCAGGGGGCGATGCTCTGCCCATCCTGGGCATCACCATGTTGCGACCAGAGCCACTCTAGCGCCTGAGGCAGAGGCCACAGAGCCATCCCCAGCGCCCGGGCCATTTTTGCTCCAATGGAGCCTTGGCTGCGGGAGGGGAAGAGAGAGACAGAGAGGAAAGCGCGGCGGAGGGGTGGAGAAGCAAATGGGCGCTTCTCCTGTGTGCCCTGGCCAGGAATCAAACCCGGGTCCTCTGCACGCTAGGCCAACGCTCTACCGCTGAGCCAACCGGCCAGGGCTAGGCTGGCTTTTATCCACACATGGCATGGGGAAAGTCTGCTTAAAAGTACAAGTTCTCCTGAGTCCAGCTTCCTGCAGCCTCTGTCTACTGGCTGCTTTTTGGGCTCAGCAAGGTAATTCAATGATTAGGGAGCATAGTGGCTTAACCTTGGTTCCTAGTGTCATTATATTCAGACTTTTTTTACAGACCTCAGAAAAGTGTGCCCACAGGAGTCCAGCAGGTGTGGCCTCCGAGATCCAGAGGTGTGGTCTGCCCACCCTCCCTTGGGGAATACTCAGTAGTGTTGGAGGGAGGTGTAGCTCTGGCCTCAACACCAGAAACTTGAGTCACTGACATGCCCCCTGCTTCCTGGCCTCTCAGAATGACCCTTCATCCTGACTGGAGCAGGAGAGACTCTCAAAGGTGGGGCAGTTACTTTTCCCCAGGCTGGTGCCCCAAAAAGGAGGTGCTCCTCCCAAGGTAGATGGCTACTTTAGTATTGGAGAATGACTCAGTACAGGGTTCCGGTCACTGTTTCTCTCCTTGTGCCTCCAACTTTATATTCTGCTCATGCAACTCAACTCCTCTCAGCCCTCTTGCCAACAGAGCCCCAGGTAAGTGGCTGTTTGTTGGTACAATAAGTTTGTAAATATGATATATATGTTTGCTCGCTTATAGTTTGTATTGGGTGTGGGGGACAGGCTGTAAGCAGGACAGATAGTTACAGCCTAAGGTTTAGTTTTAAGACTAAGCTTTTCCCCATACCCTTGACTGATTGCATGATGTGGGTGGTGCACTCTCATGAGGAATTCAATTATGCCTCAGATAAGTGACTTTGTATCAGAGACTTCCTTGTTTGTATATTGGATTAAATGTTTTGGTTTCTACATTATAAAGTGGGGCAGACTGGGAGCTTGCTCTCTCGGTTCCTGCTATCACCATTGAAGAGGCCTCCCTGAATTCTTGCCCTTCATAGGAAAAGCTGGTTTTCTGCTTTTCCCTTGTTTTCTCTTGTGGTTTGCCTGTTTTGGTGAGACACCAATAAACAAGATGGCCCACCAACCTTCGACTCTGCCATTTCTTTACCATCTGCCCAAATCCGATAGGAACCTGCATGTGAATGGCCACAGTGGCAGCTCCTGGCCTTACAGCTGGCAGAGTCAGCAGGATTTGGAGATTGGTATGGGGCTGCCACCCTTGACGGGTGGGGTACAGTACTGGTTGCTGCTCTGGCTCCCCATGGCTGTCCTTTTAGGGGCTGTGGGCTATGTGTTTTTTACTCAAGAGGAAAACAAGAGTTCTATGCAAGAAGCTGCTTGAGGTCAAAAGCTTCAGTATGCACTGCAAATCGAACGGCAGAAAAGGCTGGAATTGGAGCGAGCACTGGAAAAGGAATTATGGGTTCGCAAGTTGCAGTTTGCTTTGGAAGCTGAATGTTTGCACTGGTGGATTCAAAAGCTTGAATCTCAGCTTCTGGCCAAAAGCCAGCATCCACAGGAGTCTAAACGGTCGCCAAACGAGCAGCATCCATGCCGGTGGAATGGCTTTGAGTCAGCGAGAGCAGGCGTTTGCAACTCCTCTTCTGAGGATGAGAAGGCTCAGGCTGAAGCTGCCATACACACACTGAGAGGCCGACCAGTGGTCATCAAGAAGGTAAAAACCCAGCAACAAAGAGTCCCTCAGGGGCAGCCACAGCCTCCTGCACAGGTAATGGAACACTCTGTGGTCTGGCCCTATACCCCAGCAGAGCTGATGGAATTGGGTGCACAATTTAGGCAGAAACCTACTGAATTTCTGTAGCCTGGTTACTATGATTATGGGACATAAGGGTGAATGGCATCATGTTCTCCAGAACAGAGATGGAGAAATTGGCCACCATTACTACACACTCCTCCTGAGGCAGCATCTTCAGAACTGCCATGGCAACCCAGGAGACCATACTCTATTAGAATGGGTTATGGCTGCCATTTGTGTGCTCTGACAGAATGCTGGAGAATTGCCAGGGGCAGTGAGTCGGTGGCAGTGCTACAGTGAGTTAGTAAAGGTCCTTCGGGAGCTAGGTATAAAGAATGCTGTTTTCAACCCTGGGTCCCATGGGCCAGACAAGGAAGTGTTTACAGCAAAAATGAGGAAATTTTTCCTTGCTAATGCCCTGTCAGCCCTTTTTGGGTCACTTGTGGCTATTTTGAGCCCCTATGTGGGGCAGCCCATCAATGCAGTTACACAGATGGTAGCAGATTTGGGAGAGCTGGAGGCCACTTGGGATCATACAGCAGTGAGGGCTGCTGCCTATGTTGCCCCCCCCCCCCAACTAACAAGAGAAATGGGCCTATAAAGGTTACCCAAATACAGATGTATATTTGATTGCGGCTGGAGCAAATAAGGGGAAATTGGATGGCCAGTCTAATAAAATTCTTTTGGAACTTTGGCAGCAGCTTAAACCAGAACAGAAGTTCCAGCCACTGAGATGAAAGGCCCCAGCAGTTACCAATAAAACATTTGGTGCATGGGCAGTTAGGTTACAAGATTATATGATAAAGACGGCCAAGGGAGAGGAGAACTCCCAAGACCCTTTGTAGCAGTTTGAATAGAAAAAGAGCCAAAGGATCCATCTAACAGGGATGGGCAGGGACCAGAGGCCACACATGGAACTGGCTATCCACTGGTCCCCTTCCAATGTACAACAGGTGTTGGCCTTGGTGGATACAAGTGCAGAATGTTCCCTCCTCTATGGGAACCCAGAGTGGTTTGCTGGGACCCCAGTGGCCATGGACGATTATGGAGGCCAAACTATTCAAGTGAAGCCAATAACTATTCCATTGGGGATAGGAAGACTGCCTCCTAAGCCATATAAGGTGTATGTATCTCCTATTCCTGAATATATTTTGGGGGTAGATGTCTTGCAAGGACTGTGGTTGGAAACTACAGCCGGGGAGTTCCGGCTGCGGATAAGGGTTGTGAAGACAATGTTGTGGGGACACAAATCACATTCCCCTTTGCAATTACCTATCCCTCGGCGTGTGACTAACATCAAGCAGTACCACCTGCCAGGTGGTTATGAAGACGTCACAGGGACAGTCCTCTAACTAGAAAAAGTGGGGATCATCTGGCCAGCACACAATCCTTACAACTCCCCAGTATGGCCTGTGTGCAAACCAGATGGAACTTGGACAATGACAGTAGATTACAGAGAACTTAATAAAGTTGTTCCCTCTTTGCACACTGCTGCTCCCTCGATAGCTAACATGATAGATCGGCTAAGCCATGAGTTGGGGACATACCACTTTGTGGCAGACTTGGCCAATGCTTTTTTCTCTATTGATATAGCTGCAGAGAGTCAAGACCAATTTGCCTTCAGTTGGGAAGGGAGATAATGGACCTTTACAGTGTTATCCCAGGGCTATTTGCATAGCCCCACCTTGTGCCATGGGTTGGTGGCTGCTGACCTGGCTAAATGGAAACAGCCAGAGGCAGTTCGCATGTACCATTATATTGATGATATTATGCTAACTAGTGATTCTCTTCCAGAATTGGAGCAAGCAGTCCCTACCCTGCTATCCCATTTGAAAGCATGTGGCTGGGCAGTCAATGAGAACAAATTACAAGGACCTGGTTTATCTGTTAAATTCTTGGGGGTTGTCTGGTTGGGTAAGACAAAAGTTATCCCTGACGTAGTTATAGATAAGATCCAAGCATACCCTGTGCCCACTATGGTAAAACAGTTACAGGAATTTTTAGGTTGGGGTATTGGCGAGCATTTATATCCCATTTGGCTCAGTTACTATGCCCCTTGTACAACCTTATTTGGAAGGGGGTTCGTTGGGATTGGACTGAGCAGGCGCAAGTTTCATTTGCAGCAGCTAAGATAGCTGTCAAGGTGGCACAGGCCTTGAATGTGTTTGATCCTGCCAAGCCCTGTGACCTGGATGTTCATGTAACCTCAGAGGGGTTTGGATGGGGCTTGTGGCAATGGACAGAGCGCTTACGGCAACCTATTGGGTTTTGGTCCCAATTGTGGAAAGGTGCTGAAGTTCGTTACTCATTAGTGGAGAAGCAGCTGGAAGCTGTGTATGTTCCTGGCCACTGAGAGTATTACAACCACAACACCAGTTACAGTCAAGACAACATACCCTATTGCTGGATGGGTGAGAGATTGGGCAACTAAACCACGCAGTGGTATGGCCCAAATGTCTACCCTGGCCAAGTGGGGTGCCTACCTGCAACAACGCTGTGCTCTTAGCACCAGCCCTTTGAGAGCAGAACTGCAGGAGATCTTGGGTCCAGTCACCTATGCGACCTTAGAGTCAGGTGAAACTGGGGCTCAGGAGGCAGAACCTGAAGTCAGTCCCTACCAGGAGGGGCGGGTGCCCATCCCCGAGGATAGGTTCCAGCAGGGGCCAACCTGCCAAATGGATGGCTATAGCCTTCCATCCGGCCACTGAGACTATTTGGATGGACACGGGTACAGGCCAAAGCAGCCAATGGGCAGAATTAAGAGCTGTTTGGCTAGTTGCCCATAATGAAACTTCACCTCTGGTAATCTGTACTGACAGCTGGGCCGTCTATCGTGGACTTACCCTTTGGATTGCTACTTGGTACATTAACCTGTGAATGGTAATGCACTGTCCACTATGGGATCAGGCCACGTGGCAAGACTTATGGGAAATAGGACACCAGAAGCAGGTGACAGTATATCATGTCACGGGGCATGCTCCTCTAGCCCATCTTGGGAATGATGAGGCAGATACGTTGGCAAGGGTGCGATGGTTGGAGACTGCACCTGCAGGTGATGTGGCACAGTGGCTCCACTGGCGCCTGCTCCATGCGGGATAGAAAACTATGTGGGCTACGGTTAAGGCGTGGAACTTGCCTGTGTCCTATGTAGAGGTACTTGCAGCCTGTGAGCAATTGCAGTATGTTCCAAGGAGCACCCTCGGAGACCACTGGTGTCACCTGAACAAATCCAGAGGGGTCATGTTCCAATGACACGATGGCAGATAGACATCATTGGACCCTTAGCAAAGTCAGAAGGGTACCAGTATGTAGTCACATGTGTAGATACTGCCACCGGTCTGCTTGCTGCTTACCCCACACGTAACCCTGACCAGAGGGCAGTCATACAGGCTCTGGACCACCTGAGTGCTGCATATGGGTGACCGCTGGTCCTTAAAAGTGACAATGGTACCCACTTCACTGGTTCAATGGTGAGGCAATGGGCTCAAAAGCTGGGGGTGGACTGGAAGTACCATGTTCTCTGCAACCCCCAGGCTGCTGGTATCATTGAGTGGTATAATGGACTCTTTAAAAAGAGACTGGGACAGGAGGGGGGCACTGGCTCCCTTACTGGATGGACATGCCACTTATGGACAGTAGTCTGGATTTTGAATGAGAGACCTCGATGGGGGAGCCCAGCTCCAGTAGAGGCCCTGCTGCATCGGACAGCTGCCCCTATTCAGTTGCAGATATGCACCAAGGACATTTTACTCAAGCCAGATTTCAGACAGCAGGCAATGTGCTCTTGCCTGCCCCAACAGTCCTTCTTAAAGGCCAATGGCTTCAATGGACTTGGCCCTGGACTGTACAGGCCCCCCATCTGAGATGGGTGGCCTTGTTGGCACCATGGGGAAAGAGGCTAGAGGTGGACCTCTAGTTAATGCCCTGGGCAACCAGCACCTGGCCACCTAAGGTAGAAGTGTATTATCCCTTGAGTGCTCAAGGGGACAGCATTATGAAAGGCACCTTTGTAATTTCTTTATGGCCAATAATGAGTTCTCCTATTTTAGTACACATAGAACCAGCAGATGCTGGTATATTGGCCAATAAGGTTTAGTATGCCTGCTCAGGGCGGCCTCTGGTACCAGCTATGGTGTTGTCTACAGACAGAACTCTGGCCTGTATTCTGCCAGAGGGAAAGATTTGCCTCTCTTGGTGCTGCTGACAGCTCTCTCATTTCACCTATAGCTTTTGATTTGTTAATCGTATTGCTGTAGTTGGTACTGTTTCTGTTTATGCAACGTATCTCACTCCTTGCACAGTGACCATCATGGAAGATACCTGTGGTTTAGATTGTGAAGTGATCAAAAAGGGTAGAATGTTGGTAAAATAAGTTTGTAAATATGATATATATGTTTGCTCGCTTATAGTTTGCATTGGGTGTGGGGACAGGTTGTAAGCAGGCCAGGTTGTTATAGCCTAAGGCTTAGTTTTAAGACTAAGCTTTTCCCCACACCCTTGACTGATTGCATGATATAGGTGGTGCACTCTCATGAGGAATCCAATTATGCCTCAGATAAGTGACTTTGTATCAGAGATTTCCTTGTTTGTATATTGGATTAAATGTTTTAGTTTCTACACTATAAAGTGGGGCAGACCGGGAGCTTGCTTTCTCGGTTCCTGCTATCACCATTGCAGGGATCTCCCTGATCCCTTGCCCTTCATGGGAAAAGCTGGCTTTCTGCTTTTCCCTTGTGGTTTGCCTGTCTTAATGAGACACCAATAAACAAGATGGCCCACCAACCTCCGGCTCTGCCATTTCTTTACCGTCTGCCCAAGTCCAATGGGAACCTGCATGTGAATGGCCACGATGGTGGCTCCTGACCTTACAGTGGCTGTGAACAAGATTTTCTGCAGGGGTCCTTTAAGACAGAACCTGGATCTCAGAAAGCTTTGTCTCTTTCTCGCTGATATAAATCTTGCTCTTTTCACTACTCAGTGATGTCTGGTTGCCTCTTCTAGGCTCTAGGGCTCTAGGCTGGGGATTCAGGCCCGGGGCTGTGGACCCACACCTCTCAGGGCCACTGTCCCCTCAGTGAGATTCCATCTGGACCCTCAGCTGCCCCTGGCTCCTGGGAGCCGGGCAGTCCTTTCCGCATCTCTACCATCCCTACCAGTCTCCTTGTGGCTTCTGTGATCCTTGGTTATAGACTTCTCTTTGTTTAGTCCAAAGTTGGTTTTTCAAGATGATTGCTCTTAAATTAAATTGTAATCCAATTTGGTCCTGGGAGATGACAGTTGGAACATCTGCCTACTTTTTTGCCATCTCGGAATCTGTCTACTAGCATTTGTTATGGGTTGAATTGTGTCCTCTCAAATTCTTCTGCTGAATCCTTAATTCCCACTCCTTTAAATTTTAACTTTATTTGGAAGTAGGGATGTTACAGTTGTATTTATTTAAAATAAGGTCATTCTGAATTAGGGTTGGCCCTTAATCAAATAAGACAGATGTCCTTTTAGAAAGGGAATATTTGGAGATAGACACACACAGAGAGAGATGAATTAAAAAGACATAAGGTGATGATTACCATTTACAATCTAAGGAGAAAGGCATAACACAGATCCTTTCATTAAAGGCCTCAGAAATAACCAGGGTTATCCCAACTTGATTTTGTATTTCTAAGCGCCAATTTTAAGATAATAAATTTCTTGTCTACAAATTACCCAGTGTGTGGTACATTGTTAGCAAAGCAGCCATAGCAAAGTAGCACAGTAGCAGCCATTGCAATATAGCACAGTAGTATGCCATTTCCAAACCCAGACTCACAGTGACAATCTTTTCCACAAGTGTCCAATGATTCATACAACTTGAAACTCTTATTTCAGGAAAATGATCTATGTAGTACTAATTTTTATCAAGCTACAACCTATTTTAAGAAATTTTGCATTTAAAAAAGATCATCTGGAAACCATTATTTAAAGAATGGTTAAGATCAGAGAATTATTGTGATATATTTTTTGGAAGAGAGATTGCTGGTATGCCTTAATATATTCAAGTCTTACTGTTTGGCCAATACAGAGGTTTTGACCACAACTTCTATTTTTTTTTAGGAGCATTTCAAAATAAGTTTGCAGGCAAAGCAATCTCTTTTTAATACATAATTTATGCTAGAATATTTATATAGAACATGTTCAGTTGGAACAGATTAAGAAACAAATTACATCTAACCAAAAAATAATCCAATTTGTCACTAATTTTAAAAACAATTGACAGAAAAATTGTATAAGCTGCTGTTATCATTTAAACAGTGAAATTACCATGGCTGTGACAACTCAACAGTAAGAAAACAGTAGCTCTAATTAGCATTTTGACATTTACTCCTTATGGAAGACCCTGAGAACAATGCTTTTATAAAGTGAATTTTCATTCACTCTTATTTGAAATTATCTTATCAAGTACTATTGTATATCTAATAGCTTCATTGTTTGTCACATTAATTTATGGGAAAGAGTCAAAAGTACAAATAGCACAATAACAACATGTCACAAGACTTTGAAAACCTAAAGTTATCAGCTACTAAGAAGCATGCAGGTAACGTTTTTGATTCAGGCATGGACATATGCACAGGGATTCCACAGTGGCTCTTAGTCATCAATCGTGGTGTTTTTCATTCTGAAATTCAACCATCAGATCACCTAGGCTTTAACTTAAGTACCTTTCTTTTTCTTACCCCTTCAGAATGGAAACCATGAACTAAATGTATTACAAAATTAATTATCTTTTGCTAGAAAATAAATTTAAAATCTCAACCTTTAGTCTTCTATTTATAAGAAAAAAAATGACCAATTCTATTTAATTCATGTATTCAACACATGTACTGAGCTGAGCTGTGTCTGGTAGAGCTCTAAGTGCTGAACATACAGAAATAGATAGACAAATCTTTCCCTTAGTGGAACTTATGTTCTCATGAGAAAGAAAGGCAATATATAACAAAACCCCAGCAAATTAAATTTAAAAAACCCTTCAGATAATGTTAAGTTCTATGAATAAAAACATTGAAGGGTGAAGGGAGAAACAGCAAAGGGTAGGGTTGGGAGGGTGAGGGATTGAGATGTAGTTAGGTGGATGGAGAAGGTCTCTGAGTAGAAATGAATGATATAAAGGAACCCACCATGCACAGTTCCAGGCAGTGAATGTTCCAGGTGGAGTGAATATTATATATAACGTCTGGGAGGTGAAAAATGCTTAGCTATTTGGAAGTGAACGAGATGGCCGGTGTGTGGCTGGGGAATACCTGAGGGGGAGAATGTCAGGGGAGGAAGTCAGAGATGTGGACAGAGGCCAGATCATTCATCCTGACTCCATCCTGGAGCATTTACCTAAGTGTTATATTTATTTCACAACTAGGCTAAAGACACTTTATAATATGCTTATCAACTCTTAATATTTCAAAAATAGGAAATATTCCTAGTAACCTGAAGGAAAAAGTAATAATTAATTATGATTTAATGAGAAATTTCTTATGACAAATTTAGTCATGCCACTAACTTTATACTAGTGGAAAGTGGCTCTATTAACATATAATGAATTCAGTTTCTCTATCTTCTAAATAGGGGATAGATTATATTATTGTGTTCCTTTTCAACTCTGAAAATTAATGAATGTGGATAATGTTCCTCTTATAGATTGAAACAATAATCCAAATCTAACAAGAAGATATGTAGGAGGAATCAGTGGAACCAAAGTGGTCTTTAAAATTTTAAATTATGTGTCAGATGAGGGAGGGTTAAAATACTCTGAAAATCACTAGGATGTTGTAACTACTGTTAGGTTTCAGAAAATAGTATAATCATAGAGAAAGGATGTCACATACTTTCTGATTTAATGCTTCAAATCAATTTGAATCTAATTTTTAAAATTATCTAATCTAGTGAATTTATTTATGACATTCTCAAGTATTTTATTTATTATAATTCACCTTGTACTATTCTTTATTATTTAAAATACATATTCATATACTATAAAATTTACCCTTTCTTTTTACCCTTTTAAGTTTAAAATGCGGTGGTTTTAGTATATTTTCAAAGTTATACAACCATCAGTACCAGTGGTCCCCAACCCCTGGGTCACAGACTGGTACCAGTCTGTGGGCCATTTGGTACTGGTCCACAGAGAAAGAATAAATAACTTACATTATTTTCGTTTTATTTATATTTAAGTCTGAACGATGTTTTATTTGTTAAAAAATGTCCAGATCGGCCTGACCTGTGGTGGCACAGTGGATAAAGTGTCAACCTGGAAATGCTTAGGTCACCGGTTCAAAACCCTAGGCTTGCCTGGTCAAGGCACATATGGGAGTTGATGCTTCTGGCTCCTCCCCCTTCTGTCTCTCTGTTTCTCTCTCTCCCTCTCTCTCTCTCCTTTCTAAAATGAATAAATTAAAAAAAATGACCAGATTCCCTCTGTTACATCCGTCTAAGACTCACTGTTGTCTTGGTCACATGATACATTTATCCGTCCTACCCTAAAGGCTGGTCCTTGAAAATATATATTTTCGACATTAAATCAGTCCATGGCCCAAAAAAGGCTGAGGACCACTGATCACTACTATCTAATTGCAGAATATTTTCATCAACCCAAAAGGAAACCTCATGCTTATCAGCACACACTTCCCCCATTACCCTCCTCCCCAGGCAAGCATTTATCTGCTTTATATTTCTATGAATTTTCCTAGTATGGACATTTCATGTAAGTGGAATCATATAATATGAGACACTATTTTGACCTACCTTCTTTTACTTAGCATGGTTTTCAAGGTGCACCCATGTTGTAGCATGGAGCAGTACTCCATTTTTTCTTAGGTGAATAGGTTATTGTGTGGCTATAGCACATTCTGTTTATCCATTCACTGGTGATGAACATTTGCTTCTGCATTTTGGCTACTATAAAAATATTATAATATAAACCCTCATATACACGTTCTTTGGAAACACATGTTTTATAGGAGTAGAATTGCTGGATCATATGGTAACTCGATGTTTAACTTTTTGTTAAACTGCCAAACTGTTTCCAAAGCAGCTGCGTCATTTTACATTCCCCACAGCAACATAGGTGGGTGCCACTATTGCCACATCTTTGCTAACATGCTAGAGTATTTTTGAACTTATCAAAAGATGTGTTTTGGAAGAGATGAGAAGGAAAAATTGTTTTTTTTTCAGATTATACGATATAGAAATTTAAATTTAAAGAAATAAAAAATGAACTATTTGCCAACACATACTTTCCTATAGCTGTTTATAAAGTAAATCTCCTTTCAGACAAGTGAAAAGATGCAAGGCAGGTGAATTTTATTATTGATTTTTATCATAGCATATTTTTATCTGTAATAATATTCAGAATAACACTTTATATCTTTTTTAATAATTCAGAGACATTTTATGTATCTGATATCCTATCCCAGGGAAAGATCAGTTTAAAGATGATGCCTGTCATATCTCAGAATGAATTGACATGACATGACTGTGTAATCATAAAATAATAAAACACAAGAAGATTGGAGCTCAGTGCTCGTCAGGCAGGAATGAGAATGTAGGTGAGGTTTGGCTGCCAAATGACATCACTATGTCCTTGGAGTATTATAATATAAGTTATTTCTCAGGTACACGATTGTCATCATGAAACAAAAACATTCCTAGATGCTTCTACTAGAGTGAATAATCCTGAAAAGGCAGTCATTAAATATTCAAAACTCCAGAAAGATATTTTTGAAGACACTTGTAAAATTGGTAACTAGTTCCCTGCCGTGGGATAATACATATTTGTTAGCAGTGCTTTAGTTCCTGGCTTGTGGACTATCTAAGGAGAGGTCTGAAATATTAAGCAGGTAACCAAAACAAGTATGTAGAAAGAGCAGCCCAAATCAAACCAAATAATAAGAATTATGTGTGGACGTACATACCCAGTCTTAGGTACAGAAGCCTTGCATGTAAATATGAGCACAATGATGACAGTGTGACCTATGAGAAATCATTGGCCAGCAATGGCTTTGCTTTAAGTAATAGACAGATACAATCTCTGAAACCCACTGACAAGTCATGGGGCTTGGTGTCACTTTGGGGCTTGATAAGGGGCTTACTCAGGAAAAACAATTGATCTGTGGTTATCAGGGATTTTTAAACTACATACATTCTGAACATGTGATACAGTGAGTTAAGTCTAAGCCTACTGAGTCTGTCATCGCTTAGGAAATTCTTTTCTCTAGTTTGTTTTATCCTGACAATTGGGAAAATATTAAAATTTTGATTGGGAGAACAGGATTTAATCTTTAATATATATAGGGTATTATATTTAATGAGGGAATCAAAATTATGGGTATAATAAAGTTAGATGCTTTTTTTAACAAAATGGGACTCATCCTTGGTTTCTTTTGTTAATTTTCAGAAACTGCACTGGTTATTAATCCTCTCTGACACCAGTCTTTCCAATACTTTTCACTCTTCCTCTTCACAAATTTTTACAGCACTTCCTGAAAGATATTATGAAGCCCTATGCTACTCATGTTACTTTCATGATTAAAATTCTTCAGAAACTCTATGTCATTTTCAAGTCAAAGTCTAAAACTCATAGCAGTATGTCTAGACTCAACTCATTAATACCTTTCTAGTCTCATCACATGTGAGCCCCCCCATTTTTTATTCCATATTTTGGTTATACAGAGCTAATTTTAAAATTATCTACTTGTATTTCTCTGACTGGCTTATTCCACTTGGCATAATACTCTCCAAATCCATTCACACTGCTGCAAAGGTAAGATTTCCTTCATTTTTATGGCAGAGTAGTATTCCATTGTGTCAATGTATAACAGCTTTTTATATCCCCTCATCTACTGATGGACACTTAGGCTGCTTCTAAATCTTGACTATTGTAAATAACATGGCAATAAATATAGGAGTGCATATGTTCTTTTGAATTAGCGTTTCAGGTTTGTTTGATTATATTTCCAGAAGTGGAATTGCTGGGTCATAAGTCAGTTTCACTCTTAATTTTTTGAGATAACTCCATACTGCTTTCTATAGTGGTTAGTATTTTTTGAGGACTTTAACATGGATTATATTGAATCATATCTTTTAATTCTGATAACAACTGCTTTGCAAAATGAAGAACAAGCTATTTCTACACTATAATCATACTTGTTAAAATCTTGCCTCTGCCTAAGCTTTTACAATAACTCAATGCAAAGTATATCTTAAACAACAACAAAAAAAGGTTGATTCTCTCTTTCTATTTCTTTGAATTATCTGATGTAATGAAAAGAACTTGAGGTTTGGATGATAAATGAAGTGTTCTTGCTCTGCTTTGCGTTTTAGACAACACGTAAGTACGACCATTTTTAAAGGAGATATAAACAAATTGAAACAGTCAGAGGAAAAAGATCGGGCTGATAAAGTGACAGAAAAATAAGGTAAGATTAAAAGCAGTTGGAGAAACTAAAGAAAGACAAGACTCAAGGGACCAAAAAAATGGTTTTCTTTGAAAATTTGATGTTCTGTTATGTGAATGGTTTTGTTTTTTTTTTCATATGACTATAACAGAAAGAACTAAAATCACTGGGTGAAAGGCACAGAGAAATGTATTTGGCCTCAATACAGGAAAAGTCTTTTTTAATAAAGAGAGTTTATAAAAAGAAGGATAGTTCTTAAGAAACCAAATTTTCATTTGCTGCAGATGATTTCAAAGGAAATTCAAAATAGTCTAATTAGATGACATTTAAGATGTCTTCCAACTCTGATAATCTATAATTTTGGTTATTCATAAAGAATATATGCCAATTCTAGAATTATCAACTTTGCCTTTTCTATCATCTTATTCTAGGTAGATTTAATAATTACTTTGTGCATCTACTGGAAAAGTATTAATCTCTCCTTCTGTACGATCAGATCATGAACTTGAAATGAGACAGACTTGATTTTCAATCCTGAGTTTATCACTTTCTATTTTGAGGACATTGTGCAGTTTCTCCAGGTCTCCTCATAGCAATATTTAATAAAGTGACATATGAAGTACCTACCATATGGTACTGGTCAACAAATAAAGGCATCAGTACCATCTGATACACAACTGTGACATGAATGACTACAAAAAAAATATTTCACTTATATTCTAGTAAAGTTTTTGTTAAATTCTAATATACAGACAAATGCTCAAAGTATAATTTTTAACAAGATAAATCTTCTAAAAATAGTCTTTTTATAAAATGTAAATAGGTAAATTTTATGCTTCATACGGAAGGATGGTATTTAATTTAAGGAAGATAATAGTCACACATTATTGTGTGTGTAATATTAAAAGGACTGAGTTAGGATTGGTAAACTATGTTGTTTTCAACTGTTTTATTATATATAACATATATCCTTAACAAATTATAAGTGTATAGATTTATAAATTTTGCCAAAGTATACATACATCTTTTAATCAGATACACATAGAAAAACACTCCAGAAGTTCCCTCATGTTCCCTCTCAGTTTCTAATCATAAATTTTTATTTTATGTTATGACATAAAACAAATTTTTTTTATTAAGTGAGAGGCAGAGAGATAGACTCTCACATGCTCTCTGACCAGGATCCACATGGCAAACCCCTTACAGGGTGATACTCTTTCTATCTGAGGCCACTGCACCGTTGCTCAGTAACCAAGCTATTTTAGCACTGAGGCAGGGCCATGGCGTTATCCTCAGTACCCAGGGTTAACTTATTTGAACCATTTAAATCATGGCTGTGGGAGGGGAAAAGAGAGAGTAAGAGAGAAAGAGAAATAGAGGGAGGGGGGAGAAGGAGGGGTGTAGAAGCAGATGGTCACTTCTGTGTGCCCTGACTAGGGAATCAAACCTAGGACTTCCACACCCCAGGCTGTCACTCTGCCACTGAGCCAACAAACCAGGGCCAAAATTTTATTCATTTAGTCATTTTTTTGCATATAGTCTTTTTTTTTTTTTTTTTGCATACAGAGCTGTGCTTCTCAACTTGAGCATGCATCAGAATAACTTAGAGTGGTTGTTAAAAACAAAAATGAAAGCTTTAGACAAACCTCCAGAGTGTCCAAAATCAGTAGGTCTGTGATGGATACAATGATTTTGCAATTAGAAGAAATCTTAAGGTTGTATATATGCTTTTGGCCCAGGAATCACCTTTTGAAGCTTATTGATCTGTAATGTACATACCACAATTATTTATCCATTATACTCCAGATATAAGTTTTGGATATATGAATATTTTGTACATGTGCTTGGGTAGGTAGGTAAATTAATAGATAAATAAAAATTACAGGGTCATGGTTTATGCATATTTTTTTCCATAATTGATATTGTCCTCAAGTTTAAGAGTAGCAGTACTAACTTGCAATTCCACCTATACACATATAATGATGCCTTACTGTAATTTTAATTGTATAATTCTGGTATAAATGATAATGAATATATTTGCACCCATGTCTTTTGAAGTACCTTTTCAAGACTTTTGTTAAATTTATTACTAGTTTATCTATATGTTTCTTATTCATTTATAGGAGTTCTTTTTTTATTTGTTGGATGTGGGAGATGTATATGTGGGGTATCTAGGCAGATGAGCACAACAGATGGTTTAGTAAAATGTTCATGATGCAGGGCAAAGAAAAGAAGCATTAGAATAAATTCTGGGCCTCACAGGTGAAAGAGCAATTAGAGGTATTTTTAATTGAAGAGTTTTAAATCTTATTTCAATCAATGCTAGATTAAAATTAACCTTAGCTGACTCCCATGTCTTTTTAATTCTGAAAGAGTTGGAATGTTCTTTATCTTCTCACAATGGTTAATCAATGAAAGAATAAGTAAACAAAGTAAAATCAGTTAATTACTTAATGTTCATAATTGGAATTCATATTTCAGTTGCAGTTCTATTTTTATAATTAAGAAACAGAAACAGCATGCATTTTTTTCATTTTGTAAACCTTACAGAAATGTCATAGTACGTTTACTATAACTTCATGAGAGGAATTTTGAATCAGTATGCAACCATATTTTTCTTAGATAATTAAAACAGTGTCACAGAGTTGCCAGTCATATATTTAATTATTTTGAAGATGGTACTATCTTTTGGCTGCTTCAAAATAATAATCTGCAACTTAAATATTAAAAAATTGCCCAAAACTAAAATTTATGACATGCAATATCATAGGTTACCTTAAATACAGATAAATTTAAGGTAGAAAGAGAGTCTTCCTTCTTTTGAAAGCTGTAATACTATTTTCTGAAACATTGAGTTCTTTTTTAAATATAAAATACTTAAAATATAATATGAATAGTGAATAACATAAATGATTGTATACTCACAAGCTGGTTGGTCACATTTGCTTCAGACACTTCATTTTCAGAGATAAAACAATGCAAGTGTAAAGTTGTGTTTGTAACATTATCTATTTTACTTTTCTTCTCCTTGTTTCTACTGTGGTACTGTTATCCTGAAGTAGGTGTTGTGACAGATTGTATTTTTTTTTAAATGGCCACAATATTATCTTGCATCCCACAGGTGATTTTTGGCCCAGGAATCACCCTTTGAAGCTTATTGATCTTATTTTTTAACTTTGACCTCTCTGATAGTCATTATTTTGAGAAACTCTCTCTTGAACCCTCCCTTCCTTTGGCTGTAGTAGCATCTAACCATTGAAGCCCCTTCCACCACAAACCACTATATATTATTCTTTATTGACCCTTCAATGTCATCCTTTGTGATGAAGTGATATTCAAAGATTTATTCTCAGCTCTTTGTAAATTTTAGACACTATTATACATATCCTAGGTCTAATCATTATCTTCTGGCTGATATATCTAGTTTAAACTTGTTTTGGAGCTCTAGACCCATTTTTTTGTTTATTTGATCTTTCCTTAATCAAAAAACCCCTCAAATTGAAGAGTTCAAGACAAAATTGATATTCTTAACAGTTTTTTTTCCTCCTACTGCCTTTTTATGTTTTATATCTCAGTTGATGATGTTTAGAAGGAGCTCAATCTCGTACATTAAATAGAAGCAGCATATATCTTTGACCTTAACATATACTATTGTTAAAGTTATTAATTCCATTATATTTCAAAGCCATTGGAAATGGAATCAAGTTGCCATAGTTTCTGCTGAACAAATATTAATTTTCACTTTGGCTGATAAACTCAAAACTATATAAAGTTGAATATATGCATTTTCTAAGGTGACTTTACACCTAAAAAATAAGTCAGCCATATCCACATGACAATAAAACCTTACTTATATATTTTTGAATATATATTGAATATGTATTTTAGCCCCTAATGTATTTCCATTTAATATGGTTGTTAATGGAAGTAAGTTAATTTAATAAATTTTAGCATCATTAAAAATATATTTATTATACATTATATGGCATACAACAACTATAGTGATATATACCTTAAACATTCAATATAGTTATACCAAACAATTACAAAAGAGCACATAAACATGAGATAAAAAATATTTCATATTACCTTTCAGAAAATTTGTGTGGCAAAACAGACTTTTTGAATTTAATTCAGAAGAGCATCTATTATTTTTGGCTATGGCCTATGACTCTGAAACTTATGGTTATGGGGGTGATGCATGAGACTATTGGTCAATTAAATATTTAATAAAATTAATGAGAAGGAAGAGATAAGATAGAATAGAAATAAACATTAGAAAAGAAAAAAGGAATTACCAAAGTTTTTGAAATACAGAAATATATATTTTAACATTTCATAAAATTAGAATTCTCTAAAATACCCTAGAGGAAGAATGACCATTGCTCTGCTTTCTATGCTAAATTTTATTTTTTTTTACTTATTCCTTTTCCTCTAAATAAGTCATTTTAAATTTAATTTTACTTGCCCTTAGAATATGGAACACAAATAAACTACTAATTTGTGCCTTGTGAAATAAATGTACATTAGCTTCTTGAACAAAACTATTAATAAAATCACTTAAAACTAAAAAACAGCAACTGTGAAGTTTCTGGAAAAAATGCTTTTTTACTTTAGAAATTCCAAGGCAGGAAAAAAAATGTTGACTTTATAAGATATATCAAAATTATTCTTTCAGTGTAACATAGTATAATGGAATGATGTATTATAATAGAGTTGTTCACTTGAAAAGCATATGAGAAAAAATTCTATTACCTTGTTCTTTAGAATTTAAAGGCTACTCACTTGATTCTAGAGAGGGACATTGTTTTCAATAGCCCATTTCATTGCTCATGATCTCTGGGAAACATGCTGTCCAGTAATGGGGCAATTGTGGCTGTAATTTCCCTCCCCCCAAAGATTACTCTGAAATGGCCAACAGGGCCAAGAATGCAAGGGAAGAGTAGCATTCCATGAAGAGCTGGATGACTTTATTACCTAATTCATCTCCCAGGACTAAATTTTCAGCTAAGGTAGAGTACTCTCAGGTTTCATTTTTGAATTGTAACCTGAAGTGGATGTCTCAGTTTAAGGCAGAAGTTCACAAAAACCAACTAAAAATTGTGTCTCTTTTTCTGACAAGTACATTTCCAAACGATGAAAAATAGTTGTGGCTTTATGTTGTCATTTTCTTCCAACTCATGGTATTCATAAAATATTACATTTAAGTAACAAAGTATTAGAGAAAATAATAGTATATATTTTTAATTCTGATAGTTTTCAATAGAAAGATTTCCAAAATTTATTACCTTATTCATATGCTGTTTCTACTATTTTATTAATTTTTAAAAATCTTTACTCTAACAGTAATCTATGCTTAAAGGCATTTGAGAAATTCATATCAATCAGTTGAAGAATTTTATTTAAATTTTCTTCTCTATTTCTCTCTACAAACACAAAAAGACACATCCACTAGCACTAGTATCTATATTGGTAGATAACTATTGGCATTAAAAAACACAAATTTTTATACTTAATATATGATATTCTTCTTCTTCAGATTGGGACAGACAGGAAGGAAGAGAGATGAGAAGCATCAATTCTTTGTTGCGGCACCTTAGTTGTTCATTGATTGCTTTCTCATATGTGCTTGACCAGGGAGCTACAGGAGACCGAGTGTCCCCTTGCTCAAGACAGTGACCTCAGGCTCAAACTGATGAGCCTTGCTCAAACCAAATGAACCCATGCTCCAGCTGGCAGCCTCTAGGTTTTGAACCTGGGTCTTCCATGTCCCAGTCCGATGCTCTATCCCAGGGGTCGGAAACCTATGGCTCGCAAGCCAGATGTGGCTCTTTTGATGGCTGCATCTGGCTCACAGACAAATCTTTAATAAAAAAAATAATAATGTTAAAAATATAAAACATTCTCATGTATTACAATACATTCATTTCCTACTGCTCATGTTCATGGTTGTGGGTGGCTGGAGCCAATCACAGCTGTCCTCCAGGACAACACAAAATTTTTATTGGATAATGCATAATGTACACAGGTCATTGTATGGCTCTCATGGAATTACACTTTAAAATATGTGGGGTTCATGGCTTTCTCAGCCAAAAAGTTTCCTGACCCTTGCTCTATTCATTGAGCTACCTCCTGGTCAGGCAATATTATATCTTGTATTTTTCATTTACTATTTTATATTATATATAAATAATAAAATGTCTATTGTTCCTCTGAATTGGTACAATCTAGGTTTAACATTCCACTAAAGATTAAATATCTAGATTATTATTATTATTTTTAATTTTTTTGTATTTTTCTGAAGTTGGAAACAGGGAGGCAGTCAGACAGACTCCCGCATGTGCCCGACCGGGATCCACCCGGCACGCCCACCAGGAGGTGATGCTCTGCCCATCTGGGGTGTCGCTCTGTTGCATCCAGAGCCATTCTAGCACCTGAGGCAGAGGTCACAGAGCCATCCCCAGCCCCGGGGGCCAACTTTGCTCCAGTGGAGCCTTGACTGTGGGAGGAGAAGAGAGAGACAGAAAGGAAGGAGAGGGGGAGGGGTGAAGAAGCAGATGGGTGCATCTCCTGTGTGCCCTGGCCGGGAATCAAACCCAGGACTCCTGAATGCCAGGCCGACGCTCTACCACTGAGCCAACTGGCCAGGACCTATTTTTTTTTTAATGATGTATATAACATTTCTATTCCTAATGAGTTCTTAGGGACTGTTTTCACAAATGGAAATTTCTCTATCATACTCCATTAACATTGTATGGCTACTGATAATATCAGATATTATATTTATATGCTAATTTATGAGAGTATTTTTGTTTGTTTTTTAGAGGATCTGGGTATTTTATAAATATTTATGGATTTAAAATTTAAAATAATATATTAATATTTTACATTTATATTATAAATTAACAAAGGAAGTAAACATTTTAACCTACTGTATCAATCTTTTTGTAAATATAAAATTTATTATCATCCATATATATATGAATTTGGGCATTTCTTTTAAAACTTTGCTCTCTCTCATCTTTCTTTTGTAGAGAAAAATTTCATAATTTAAACCAATAAATTAAACCTATGAAAAATTTTTGTGTTATTATCTTTTGGGTTTGATGTTTATTACAAAAACATTCTTAATTTGTTTTTGTTAATTTAAACATTATATTTATCATAAATAGTAGAATTTAAGCATATTATTATCCCTGGCTCTGAAGAGAGAAAAGGGCAGGAAGGATTGATCAATATTGAAAACTAGTATGTATCAGTTAAGCACAAAAATGTTAAAGAGGATGGTTTCTGGTTAATGACCAAACACAATTCATGAACTGTCAGATTAAAGGTCTGTATTGGTATTCTAGTCATAGAATAAAGGGGAAAAAGTTTTTAAACTACAAGAAAATTAAATATGTAAGGAATAGAAGGAATTAATAGTTTTAATAGAAAACATTTGACAAAAATGTGGTTTACATACAATAAATAACAACACAATTGTCTTTATTTATTTATTTTCTTTTTTAAAATTCAGTAAGAGGAGAGAAGGCAGAGAGACTCCTGGATGTGCACTACCAAGATCCACCAAGAAATTGATTGCTCCATTGCTCAGCAACCCAGCTTTTCTTAGCATCTGAGTCGGCACCATGGAGCCATCCTCATTGTTCAGGACCACCTCACTTCAATCAAGCCACGGCTGCAGGAGGGGGATAAAGAGAGAAAAAGAGAGAGAGGCGAGAGGAAGAGGGGTGGAGAAGCAGATGGGCGCTTCTCCTGTGTGCTTTGACTGGGAATTGAACCTGGATATACACATGCCAGCTCAATGATCTATCACTGAGCCAAACAGCCAGGGCCACACAATTGTCTTTTGAATGACTCCATATGTTGTCACTTCTTATAACTCTTTCTCTATATACAAATGATATCATTATTATTAACACATAGGACAGCTTAGCAATGAAAGTTGCAACCCTTAATGTAATAATTAAGAATATAAATGTTGCCTGACTAGGCATTGGCATAGTGGATAGAATGTAGCCTGGGCTGCTGAGGACCAAGGTTGGAAACTCTGAGGTCATCAGCTTGAGTGTGGGATCATAGACCTGACCTCATGGTTGCATGCTTGATCCCAAAGGTTGCTTGCTTGAAGCCCAAGGTCGCTGGCTCAAACCCAAGGTCACTGGCTTGAGTAAGGGGTCACTGTCTGTGTTGGACCTCAGTCAAGGTACATATGAGAAAGTAATCAATGGATAACTAAGGTGTCTGAAATATGAATTGATGCTTCTCAACAGTAAGGCTGGGGAATCCAATGCAGGTTCACATTTGTTTCGGGCAGATGGTAAAGGAACTGTGGAGCCAGAAGATGGTGGGCCATTCTATTTATTAGAGTCTCTCAATGGTGGATGAGCAAGCAGGCAGGGCAAACTGCTACTTTCTCTTAGGGCTGATAAGCAAACAGGGTGGAGGGAAAACACTCTTTTCTGGCAAACAATAGCAAAAATGGCCCCTTACAATGTCAACAGGCAATCCACAATCTACAATCTGCCACCCTGAGGGCAAGCACCTGCCACCTTACACACATGGTCCTGCCCTGTGCTCATGCACCAGTCAGGCAAAGTACAAGCAAGCAAGCCTAACACATTTTTTGGCCCAATATCTTCTCTCTCCCTTCCTGTCTGTCCTTTCTCTCTCTCTGTCAGGCTAAAAAAAGAAATATTGTAAATGTCAATTGTCATTATGGTCTGCATCTCTATGAGGAAATTATTCCAACATATTTTCTAAAACAACTATATAAAATGGAAGAGGAAAACTATTCGTGATACCAAAGAAGCTAATACTTTTTCTTCTAATAAATATATATATACTTAGTCAAGGTTTATAAATACACTAAATGCTGATTAACACTTTAATTTTTACACAAATCTGTTCATTAGTTACTAACAATGTTATGTGTATAAGACTATGGGTATAGGTAGAGAGATACAATGAGAGTTATAAAAGTGCTTGAGCATTGTTTTTTTTTTTGTTTGTTTGTTTTTTAATATTTTATTTATTGATAGAGAGAGGGGAGAGAGACAGAGAAGGGGGAGGAGCAGGAAGCATGAACTCCCATATGTGCCTTGACCAGGCAAGCCCTAGGTTTGGAACCAGCAACATCAGTGTTCCAGGTCGACGCTTTATCCCATTGCGCCACCATAGGTCAGGCCTGAGCATTGTTTGATATAGTGATGTATGTATACTGCTCAGTTTTTTTTTTGTTTGTGTTTTGTTTTTTGGTTTGTGTGTGTGTGTGTGTGTGTGTGTGTGTGCATGAGCAGGATAATTCTAATAATATATGTGTATGTCTTTTCTCCCTTAGCTGCATCTCATGCAGCTCTGTAGTCACATCAAACAGCATGATGCCTGGCTCAGATTGAGGTTCGATAATTAATGCCTTAAATTAAGTATATTCTCTGTTACTTCTATTCTATTTTTGTTTAAACACAAATTTTAAGAAATGTTTCTTCTTTTTAATGTCTTACAGTAAACTCATTCTGTCAGAATTGTTATTAATTGGTAAAGTTTAGTTTACAGCTGTTTTTGAGCGGTAATATAGTCTCCTCACTTGTGATTCGTCTTTTAGAACATAGCAACTATCTACATATTTACTTTGGATTTTTTGTGGACTTTTTTTTTCTTTGATTATTTTCTAATAAGATTTCTTTAAATTTATGGTTATCATTCTGACTTGTACAAAGTAAATGCATTTGGCAAGTTTTTACTGAAATTGCCTGCTGTTTTGGAATATTTGGATATTAATTTAGATTCTGTATTAGATTCTCCACTAAAAGAGAATATGCATATATATCAGAGAAAGAGAAGAGAGAGAGACAGAAATGTACTATTATAAGGCATGATAAGGAATAATGTAATTTTGGAAGTTGATAAACCCTATGGTCTGCAGTGAACAATCTGGACACTTAGAGCGCCAAAGGTATAGTTCTAGTCCAAATGTTAGCAGGTTCAAGAGCCAGGTAAACACTGGTTTCCATTCAAGTCTGAAGGCTGGAAAACAACACAACACAAAACAAACCTATCTTCTAGATCAAAGCAATCAGGCAAAAGGGAATTTCCACATACTCACAGGAGGGGCAGCCTGTTTGTTCTCTCCAGAGGCCTTTAACTGATTAGGACAGGTACATTCACATTAAGGAGGGCAATATGTGTTATTCAGTCTACCCTGCAAATGTTAATCTCATCCAGAAACACCCTCACAATCACACCAGAAAAATGTCTGACCTACTCTCTGGGTACTCCAGGGCATATAAAATTAATCACTACAGATTTCATTTTTATTTAGTTAGTTTTATGGCTTTTAATTTATTGTTATGTAAGCCACTATCATAGATAAAGTAATCTTCTCCCTCTTCAACTTTATTTATTCCATTTTTTTTCTTCTTTCCTTTACAGGCCCTTCTGCTTCTGTCTGTACTTTAAGTGGTGACCATTCCTCAAGGTTCTTCCCCGGATACTTTTCCCCAAGTAATCACACTTCTCACTTCTCACACGGCTTCAACTAATATCTGTTTATGGTTGTATTAGTCTTCTCTGGCTGCCATAACAAAATATAATAGATTGGGTTGCTTAAACAACAAAAATTTATGTTCTTACAGGTCTGGAAGCCAGAAGTGTGAGGTCAATGTGTGAGCATGGTTGATTTCTGGTGAGACCTCTCTTCCTGGCTTGCTGATGGCTGCCTTCCTGCTGTGCAGACAGAACAAGCCAGAAAGCTCTCTGGTGTGTCTTTTTATAAAGCCACCATGAATAGTTAATTCTTGGAATTTGTCTTATTCTTGCTAAATGTTATGATTTTTTATAGACTGGTCCATTTGGCTGGCTAATCCTTATTTATACTGCAGATCCCAACTAAAAATTACTTTCTCCAGAAAAAGTTCCCTGAACTGTCAAACCTGCATCAATCAGCTCAGTAGGGGCTTACATCTTAGCATAATGCTTATTTTACACTAATTACCTACATTCTTTCAAGTCTCTTGAGATTGTACCTGTCATATTCAATTTTATATCTATAGTGGTTAGTGTGGTATTTTGCACATAGTGGAAGCAATAGAAATAACTATTATATGAAACTGAAAACAAAGATTTTATATGCATTATAGTACTTCTAAACCTATAAAAATTGACAGCATGTAAAATTTACATATATATTTTACATTGAAAATGTAATTGAAATACTGTTTTGACATTTCTGGATTCTGTTTACTTTTAGTAAAAATAATGTTATACAGTTTTAAAGTGTTTATTTATTTTGAATATTTATTCAAAAGTCCTACTTATGGAAAGCAGTACTACCCAGAGATCTTGGCAGAAGAGATCTCTCTGGGGGGCCTCAAGTATAAGGTATATTTTTTTGGTCATAATCTCGTGATCTCTCAATTTATAAGCTGAGAGTTTATGGGACCAAGAGGTGGAAGTATATAGTCTGCATTTCCCTTTGACACATTTGTACTCCTAGGAAGAAATTGTAAGGCCACAATACTCAACCATAGACTTATAAGAGAATAGGGCCAAGGTGTGATTCTTTAGGGAAATTGATGGAACTGATACATCTTTGAGTGGGCTCATATGCAGATTTTTAAGGCCTCTTATAATGAAGGATACAGTCAAGGGTAGGAGAAAAAGTGTTTGTGTGAGGGGGTGGAACCAGGGCCCGGAGGCTGGTGTAGCTGGTTCTCCATGCATCAACATGTTGCAGTGCAATACAAAGTTATATTTGTCAGAGTAGGAGGCTAGAGATTTTATTTAAATTTTTTTTTAGATATTTTAGCAATTTTAAGAGCTGATTTATTAAATCTAAGTATTTTGCATATGGTACGTGTGCTCTATTTGTATTATTGTCACAGTCTCTGTAAACATTAGAGTTAGTTATGATAGAAAATAATCAAACTAGCATTCACAAGTGCTATTTAGTGTGATCTTTCTCTGATATCTAATGAGATGTCCAACGAAAATCTCTAGATTTAAATTATGTTTATACCTTATACCTCATTCATATCAGTACAACTATTGACCCTATCCCAAATTTATGCTATGATTTAAAATATATTTAACACTTTTCTGTGGATGATAACATTTTTATAGTAAAAGAAGGCAGTGGTGCTATGACACACGAGCACTTTAAATCATGAGCAATTTGAGAGACGAGCAGTCACGGGTGGGATTACTTGCTTTAAGTCACGAGCAGATATTTGAATCATGAGCTTCTGCCATGTCCACTAGATAGCCTGCCAAACATTCTGAAAGGGAGGAAGAAACAAACTTCCATGGAAAGTTTTTTGGTGTAATGGCCTCTAAGTTAGAGCGAGGAAAGTGTGGTGGAAAATCCAAAACTCAGTGAAGAATATGATGATTTTGGGTAAATGAGTTTGTAAAATTTATATTTTCTGAGTTTGATCACTTTTATTGTTAAAACTGACACTGGGCAGTTGTCTGTGAAATTGTTAATTACCTTCCTGCTTGGGAAGGGTCATTGTTATGCTAATGTCCCCCCCCCCTCGTCTGCCAGCATCTTTGCCTGACCTTGAAGGTAAATACACTTCATAAACCAGTTTATTTCTTTACATTCTCTCTTATTATGTGTGTGTGTGTTTACTATTTATAAATTACATTTTCTTATTTAAAAGCATATAAAACAAAAAATTGTGTGGTTTTTGAGGGCCAGAATGGATTATTTGCATTCCCATTAATTTAAATGGAAAAATTTGATTTGACACATGAGCAAATTGAGTCATAAGCTCAGCCATAAAATGAATTAAACTTGTGTGTCAAGTTATCACTGCCAATTAAAGGAGAGAAATTGCGGCATGAGAGATACTCCCGATCTCTTCTCTTGAAATTTCAACAAATTCTTCAACTATACACAGAGAAAAAACCCTAGATGAACCTGAAATATACACACACCAGATAGACAAAGTTATGATTGTGCAAGAAGGCGAGCCAAACATAGAATCTACTCACAGAAGAAAATATGTCAGAGGACTTTCTTTCCTCATGGACCTGAAGGAGGGAGGCTCTGTTGGTGCAGAGCTGGAGCCAGGAAAAGAGGAGAGTCTGGAGGGAAGAAACTGAGATGGGGTGATGACCAAGAATGGGGATCAGAACTGTTTCTTGGAATCTATTGCACCCGTGATTGTAGACACTGTGTAATTACAGGTTTACAGGCACTGGGTGCACACAAAGCCCATGGCATGCTCCTAAGAACTATGTGCGAATAGCTTGTGGAGATTGGCCCATGGAACACTGGGGCGTGTTTGATCTGTCTGCAGAATTTAGCCTTGAGAGGCCAGATGTGCTTGATCTGGGACCTGGGCCTCACTCGCTCCAAAGCTCGAACACTGGCTTGCCTGTGGCAGTTTCGCATGTGTATGTGGGACACCCCTGATCTATGATCTCTGCCACAACAGCTCATGAAGCTCAGACACTGGCTTGTGGCACACAGCCCCTGTCCTGCCCAGTGCTGCAATTTGAGTGCTTAGAGTATGAACAGTAGTGGTAGCAGACCCCTTCAGCTGGGTTTGAGGCTGCTTACTTCTGTGAGAGGCAGCGGTACCTGGGTGCTTGATCCCCTGCTCTGTTGGGATATGGGAGTGGGCTCCAGAGGACTCCTGGTTGGCCATTGCTAGATCCATAAAATAGCAAAGCCCTAACAATAAGTCCCCCTTACCAATGCAAAGTCCTTGCCTGAATTATTAGACAGTGACAGCAATGTCTCAACAAAACGCCACCCCTGAATCTCACAGAAGCAATTCTGTAGTACAGCACCCCCTACCAGAAAAAAGAATAACTATCTCTTGTTGGGGTTATTAACAATACCACTCACAAATGCCACCAGGGAAAAAGAAATCAAATATGGATAGACAAGATAGACATGTAGCTCAGATAGATGATGAAAAATCTCCAGGAAAAAAATCTCAATTACATGGAAACTTTGGAGCTTAATGACAGAGAATTCAAAATTGAAGCTCTAAAAATACTTAATAAGATACAAGAAAACACTGAAAGACAGTTTAGTGAGCTCAAAAAACAACTTAATGAACAAAAAGAGTACTTCACCAAGAAAATTGAAACTATAAAAAAGAAGCAAATAGAGATAAAAAACTCAATATATGGACTGAAAACTGAGGTAACAAGCTTAGCCAATAGAACAGGCCAAATAGAGGAGAAACTCGTTGACATTGAAGACAGGCAACTAGAAACACTACAGAGAGAAGAGAGAGACTCGCAAATTAAAAGAAAATGAGAAAACCCTACAAGAATTGTCTGATTCCATCACAAAGAGCAATATAAGAATAATGAGTATATTAGAAGAGAAAGAAAGGAAAAAGGGAATGGAGAACATATTGAAACAAATAACACTGGGGAACAATTTTTTTTTTTCATTTTCTGTTGCAAGAGGTCTTAGAACTGTTTCTATATATTTCTGCATCACTGATTCGAAATCTAAAATCTTTTTTTTTTGGCACATGCTCTAGTTTTTATGCAATTTTAATTCTTTTTGTTATAGTTAATGGCATGCATTGGTTTTTAAATTGGAGTTAAAGGGCAACAACTCTTGGATTGAACATAACCACAAGGCAATTAATGTTTTACAAACATCACTTTTACATAATTGTAGTTGTTTTTAAATGTAAAGAATTATTATCTGATAAAAACACCCTCTTATTTTGTTTTAAGATTGAACCATGGCTTCTTTGAGTAGGCATAAATGTAAGGATAGTCCTGACACCTTCTGTTATATATGTGGCTGTTACACATTTCAACGTCAAAAGCGCAATATTTCATTATTTGTGACACATGCATATATTGTCTATTTTCAAGTTCCCCTTGGTGACCAAGACAAGAATTGGGCTCCTCATATTGTGTGTCATAATTGTGAGGAAATGCTTCATGATTGAACAAAAGGAAAACACAAAGGAATGCCTTTTGGTATTCCCATGGTTTGGTATAATCCTAAGGACCACAGCAGTGACTGTTATCTCTGTCTGATCCATACAAAGGGCATAGGCAAAAAAACCCCCAGTATATGATCACAGATCCTAAGGTTCCTTCAGCAATACGACCTATTCTATACTCTGAGACACTCCCGGTTCCAGTTTTCAATGGTTTTATTTCTTCTAAGGATGAAGAAAGTGAACATGGTGATCAAGTGTATTTTGATAAGATGCATGAGGAAATGGTTGTAGGATCTGAAGGGTCTTCTTCTGATGCCAAGCAGTCATTAACCCCTCAGAAGTTTAGCTAACCTGAATTGAATGACTTAGTAAGAATGACATAAAAATTGTCCTCAACTTTCTGAAGTATGAGGAACATAACTGGATCATATGTGTGGATCTTAAAATGGTAAATTTCCTGCTAGGACAACAGAGAAGTTTCACAAAGTATCTTTGCTTTCTGTGTTTGTGGAACAGCCAAGCTTGGGAGAAACACTGGACACAGAAGGAGTGGCCAAAACATGAAACTCTGGATGCAAAATATTGTGAATGGACCTCTAGTTAATCAAGACAGGATCATTTTCCCCCACTTTACATCATACTTGGCTTAATGAAGCAGTTTGTTCAGACTTTGAATAGAGAAAGTGAATGCTTTTAACATATTATTTCTGCTTTTCCTGCCTTGTCTTTTGAGAAGATAAAACCAGATGTATTCGATGGACCTCAAATTGTACCCTCATACGTGACAAAGAATTTGTCAGGAAGCTGAATAAGGAGAAGAAAGGAGCATGGCAGTATTTTTGAAATTTACAAAGAACTTTCTTGGCAACAAAAAATCAGAAAACTGAACTTCTGGTTCAAAGAATACTGTTGGCTTTCTGTGACATTGGATGTAACATGAGCATTAAGATTCACTTCCTGAATAGTCATCTTGATAAGTTTCCAAAAATCTTGGAGCTGTTAATGATGAGCAGTGAGAACACTTTCATCAACATCTGAAGATGATAAAAGAGCATTATCAGGGGGATGGGATAGAAATATGATGGCAAACTACTGCTGGAGCATCAAACGAGATTGTCCTGAACAAGTACATAAACACAACAATGCAAATTTTTGTCTGAATAGAATTTAAATAAGTTTTGAGCAAATTTTATGATTAACATAAGTATTTCAATATGTTCTATTTTGAAATTATAGACAAATTCTAATACAATCATATATTTTAGTATATTAGTATATTTACTGCATTATATAAATTATTATATATTCACAAAGATGATGCCCATGAAGACATTCTACTTCATTATGTTAAACTAAATGTTGAAAATTTTACAATAAGATGAAAACCTAAAATCTTGAATTGCAAAAACCTATAGCTTACAGAGAAAAACTAATGTCAGATTTGAGATCAGCACACTCAAATTAGGTAAGAACAAGTGTTTTTGTCAATGCAACAAAAATTTTGTTCCCTAGTGTAATCAATGAGAAATTCCCAAGCCTGTGAAAAGAATAAGAGCCTTGAATCTAAGAAGCAAACAGAATGCCAAGTTACCTCAACCCAAACAGATCTACTCCAAGGGATATCATAATGAAATTATCACAAATCAATACAGAGAAATAATCCTGAAGGCAGCTAGGCAGAAGAAGAATAAACATATAAAGGAAGGCCCATTAAGCTATCATCAGGTTTCTCAGCATAAACTCTATATGCTAGAAGGGAGTGGACTCCAATATTTAAAGTACTAAAAGAGAAAAACTGCCAGTTAAGAATAATATATCCGGCCCTAGCCGGTTGGCTCAGCGGTAGAGCGTCGGCCTGGCGTGTGGGGGACCCAGG